>NC_142342.1:42065714-42372500 GCF_054954075.1 Amborella trichopoda
AACTGTCATTAGTAAATATTAGATCATAGTAGGGGATTTAATGTGGGTTGTCTACAGTTTGGAACTTTATAACATTCTGTAAAATATCATTGATTGTAAGCCTTGTTATCATTAGTGAGCCATTCTTGAGTGCTTTCACTATGAGGGTACTGAGAAATGAAGCCACCATTATATCCTAAAACTAGAAAAGATTCGACTCAAATGCTTCATGAGTAAACTTCCCATGAATTTTGAAGCTGCGTTTTGAATGCTTTTCTCTTTATTAGAATATGGATTATTTTCCATTTCTTTTGCGCTGATGTGCTTTCTGATTATGATCTCATAGTAAGCAGTTCGATAGTGACATAGTTATGTATCTTTGTTGGATATTGATTGCCTGTTTTAGTTTCTTTATATTTGTCACTGCTTATTTGAAGGGCATAAACTTAGTTATGCAATGCTGGTTTTCTATTTTTAGAAATCTATTTAAATTCTTGAAATAATTTTTTTCCATACCAAATATTGTACCAACTGTTTGAAACATTGTAAAAGACTAAATTTTTTTATGCTACTAAAAGGAGGGTGTACATTCTTTATTAAACTTTATACTGATTTTTATGTTATTAGATGTGCATAAGCTACATGTGTTTAGTCTTGACTAGATGCCAGTTGTTAGCATTATCAACAACACCCATGCAAGAGAATCTTAATTGCATGCCTTGCTAACTGTCGATGTCGATATCAAATCAACTATATTGCAATTGAATTTTAGTTGAATGTTTTAAAAAAATCATCTTAATGGGATAGATGTCGATATCAAATCAACTATATTGCAATTGGACAGTTAAAAATATGTATTAATCCAGATCGTGGGAGATAGTTACAAGAATTCCAGAAATGTGAACCAAACATGGGAAAAAACAGGATTGGAAAACTATTGCACTGTGAACTGTTTATATATGAAAACTGTTTTACATATGCAAACTGTTACGCATGAACCAAACAAGCCCTTCACATCAACTAAATACAGTGAAAATCCAATCCACGAAACCTTTCCTGGATGTATACAAAGTAAATTATAGGTAAACTGAATAGGAAGGCCCGTTTGCCCGGACAATACGGTTTTTGAAACAATGGCTTATGGGCTTATACAAAAGAAAGGAAACCCTATTTCATATTTTGTATTTTGTAAAGTCGGGGCTTCACCCAAGTTTGAGCTATCAGCACTGGTGTGCTCTCTCAAAGAAAGACTTATACAAGCCAAATGATGGGTTTGGGTTTATGGCTAAAGTACCCTAGATTTACCTAATTTTATTTAGGTGGTTTATTATCTATTTTTCACAGGTTTTAAACTTCATATGATTGAAGAAACATGGAGATCGACCTCAAAAAGATCGCTTTTGATTTGGATTTCCACCCTTCCAGTCCCATTGTTGCTACTGGATTGATCACTGGCTATGTCCGCTTGTGAGTTTCTCTCACTTCTTATTCTCTCTCTAAGAATTTTGTTTATCTATTCTAATAAATCATGTTTTGTCAATCGAAAAAAGAAATATTGAACCAGTTTTTGATTAGTAGCTATGCATTTGATTTAGTTGCTCTTTCTCTCTCTGTCATTTTTGTTTTCCTCTCTCTTTCTCTCTTTCTCTCTCTCTCCCGCTCTCCCTCCCTCCCTGTAAGGTTCTACTTGATTGGTCGCCTTCTCTCTCTAGTCCTTTCTCGCCTATGCGTGGCATCCAGTTGCCCCTTTCTTCTGCATCCTTGATTAGTGCAAACTTTATGAAAATGGATAATTAGTGGAATGCTAGGAGGCCAGAAACAATGAAAATGAAATCAATAGTATCGGTACAGGAACCAGGAATGTAGAACAAATTTGAATCGGATCTCTCTCTCTCTCCCCTCCCCCCCCCCCCCCCGCAATTTTGAGTGTCTTAATGAGTACAAGCATTTCATTGATCCTTTTTTGTGGCATTTGTGCAGGTACCACTATGACCCAGAATCTCAATCGCAACCAAAAAAGTAATTTAAACTCGATTTTCCCGAATTAGAATGTTATTCTTGTAACTAAATTAGGCTGACTGAAATGGGTCATTGAAATTTAGGGGTTTTAGTCTTTGTAAATTGAATGTATTATAGTCATTTTCATATCCAGTACATAATTATGCTTAAGGAATTTAATCTCTTGCGTCATTTTTTTTTTAATTGTGTGTTTTTTCTTTTTTGCAGGTTAATCAGAGTCAAGGCTCATCGCAAGTCATGTAGAGCGGCTAGGTTTATTGATGATGGGCGTGGTAAATATGCTGGTTTTTAGCCTTTAATTGGTTTTTAGCCTCACCATATATATAACAGTTAACATTCTCAAAAAAAAAATGGTTTGTATTGTTAATTTCAAGAGCATGATTTCATTTTCTATGTAAAAATGGTTACCCAGTCCATAGAGTTTTAGCCATTAATGACTTTATGGTTTAGTTTGAGAGCATCATTCTAAATTTCTCTGGTGAAAATGTTGACTTCAATCTGTTGATTTTAACAATTAAATGGTTTATTATTGAATTAATAGCCTGGTTTTATGTTTATTGGGTGAAAATCGTGATGCAATCTATTTACATATTGCTGTGCTATGCATTTTCAGTTATTCTTACGGCATCAACAGACCGTTCAATTCTCGCTACTGATGTTGAGACTGGGAAAGCTATTACCCGTGTCGACGATGCTCATGAGTGCGTAGTTTTCTTTACTGCTCAAACAACTTTCCAGTTTCACCCATTTCTATACCTGTGTGGTCTCAGCTAAATCATAATTCATTTTTTCCCCTTTTAACACAAAATTACTTGTTTCTTTTCTTTTATTTATTATTTTTTGAAAAAGAAATTGCTCTCTGGTTTTGCAACCTTTTTCTTAAGGCAACTTTGAATTCTTGAATGTGTTTTGTTTAATAAAACCTTAATTTGCAATTGACATGCAAAAATTGGAGTGGGGCTGGTGACTTGCATCCTAGGTTCAAGCCTCCCATTCATATATGATGGAAAAGAAAAACGGAAGAGGAAATTTGGTCATTTTTCCATCATGGTTATATAAGTGGTCTGAATTGAAGTTGAAACTTAAATTTATCCTGTCATCATGAAGTAAGGATTGGGAATGCATGTATTACTGTATTTTCACCAAATAAGAATTGCTCAGCATCTTCTGTGTTCTGAACATTTGCTTCAAGACATTATAAGTATGTGTTTTCTTGGGCAAATCAAAGCTCCTTTTGTACTGGTATTGGAATTCCTTTTATTGTTTGCATGATTTGCATGCTTCCCATAAGCGTACAAATCATGCAAACAACAACTTGCTTCCCATTAGCCGACCCCAAATAGTTGGGAAAAGGTTATGGTGATTATTTGTATGCTTCCGATAGTGGGGGCTTAAATCTTTCTTTCATGTCATCTGTTCCGTGCTCTCCTTTGTGAGAGTATAACTTTGGTTTACTGAGCTTTGGAACTCTTTGCACGCTTTGCATGATTTATATGCTTTCTATGTTTGGAGGCTAAATCTGACTTTCATGCCATCTTTTGCTTGCTGTCTGTTTTGAAAGTATAACATAGATTTTTTGTTGCTAATTTGTCTGTTTTGGAAATTTTGTGTTGTCATTATGTAGATCAGCTGTCAATAGGTTGATCAACTTGACCGAAACGACAGTTTCTTCAGGAGATGATGAGGGAGTTATCAAGGTCTTCTCATTGAACTCGTGACCTCAAGTGCATGTGGGGTTTTGGAAAGTTTGGAAAGTCCATTTGTGTGTGTGTTTATATGTGTTATCTTTCAGTAGGTGCATGTAGTATAGAATCAATACACTTCTTCCCTTTCAGTATGAGAACTAAGTTCTTTGTAGTGGATCTAGATCCTGCATTCCTGGTCTAGGTTACTTAAAAGTTGGACTATTATAGAGATGATGCACCTATAAAATTGTGTTCTCCTTTATATAGGGATTGTGTATGAGGTAATTGCATGTCTTCTCAGGTGTGGGATACACGGAGTCGTACTTGTTGTAACTCCTTTGACGCTCATGAAGAATTCATTTCAGACATGGAATTCATCTCTGATTCTAAGCAATTGTTGGGAACGAGGTACAACTTCAATCTATTCCTATTGGTCCTTTAAAGAGTAAGTTAGATTCTTAGACTAATTGTGAGAACGTAAAGGTTCAAGAATCGATTTTTGATTGCCTATAAATTTTTGTATTGGCGGATATATGCTCTTTTTTTTCCTTCACTCTTTTTGACCTTATGAACTCAGTGACAGCTTGAAGTAAAATTTCTTTCACTGTCCCCAGTGATTGCTGTCAGTGAACTTTTCATGATGGGTTATCAAAATTTTGAATTAAGATAATTGAGTTTTGAGTATCTCAAATTTGGTAGCCAATTCATTTAGTGTCAAAACCGAGTTAACTATTTGAGACAGCAGCTTTCTCAAGTTTTCGTGTGACATTTGTAGAGACCATGTATTTTGTCAAATCGACTTAGAAAATTCTATATAAGGAAAAATTACGCATCGAGAGTTTTTTATTTATGAAATTCAACTACTTGATGAATTCAGTTGACTCTGGAGAGTTTTTATGAATTGAATTGAGTTTTGTTTGCTGGAAAATGCGATTGACATGGTTTTAATGACTAGTTGTGATACAAATTTTTATTGACACCCAATTGTCTTATAAAATAAACTGGTGAGATGCACCTGCTTTGCAGGTCTCATCGAAATGTTTTATTACTAATGTGTTAATTGCTGCAAATATTATGAGATATAGCAAATTGAGTAAGTTATTTATGTGATATTTAAAATAACATATAAAAATTAATGTAACAAATTAAGTAACTTAAAGATGATATTATTATGATTATAGTTCAATTGCAAATATATTTATTAATATTAAACTAAAATAATAATATAAATCAATAAATTCCATAAATAAAGTTAGGATTTATAAGACACTTTATAAATCAATAAATTCAATAAATAATTGCATAATTATAAGACACTTATAATATTTTAATTGTTTTTGTGATTATTATAATATTTATAAAAATTATATTATTAGTATAATTAATATTATTTATATCTATCATTAGTTTTATCATGATAACAATTACTATTACGTAGTTATTATAAGAAACTAATTAATTATAATAATTTAAATATTTATTGATAAATAACATATTAGAAAATAAAATATTTACAATAAAAATAGATTAATTGTAAAAAATAAATTACACTAATTTTAATTATGATAAACTTGTAATAAAAATATCTCTAACATTTTATTTTTTAAAATGCTTTAAATATAATTATTATTGTTCATATACACATACTACGTTTATAATATCAACCAAAAATCTGAAAATAAGAGAATATTTATTGAATAGATAATTATGTTTTTATTATTGAATACATATTTATCATTGTATTTATGCATATTTAATTCAAGTCATTTGTGTCTTTTTTACATGATTTATTTTAACACATTCAATATATGTTTTTTTTCATCTAAAATGTTAATTTTATGATTATCTTTACTAATATAATAGTATGTCCAATTAATGATCAATTATCTTTAGGTGATGTGAGAGAGAGAGAGATGTGTATCCTACTCGAGTCCTACTTGAGAGAGAGAGAGAGAGAGAGTCTTGAAATAAGTTACTCCCATCTTTAAAGAGAGATATGTGGATGTGAGAGTGACGTGACGCACATTAAATTAACGATCAGTTATCCCACTTGTGTGTGTGTGTGTGTGTGTGAGAGAGAGAGAGAGAGAGAGAGAGAGAGAGACTCCTAGAATAAGTAACTCCCCATCTGTAAAGAGAATGTGAGAGTGAGGTGATGCACATTAATTGGGAGAGAGATTTATGAAGAGATTAAAGGATCAATATGATATAAATTAAAATCAAGAGGGCTAATTTGGAATTTTAAGGGACTCTTGTCAAAATAATAAGGGGGGACCTCCTCTTACTTAATATATCATCATCATCATCAAAGCCTTTTCCCAATTAATTGGGATTGACCTCTCGCTTAATATATAATAAATAGATAAATTAGTCCAGATTATCTTCAAATATTGTTACTTGTGGGCATTTCTGGCATTCCAGTGAAGCGTGTTTGAGGTGGGCACTTGGGCTTGAGGCAAGATCCTAGGTGGTGATGCTTGTAGCCATAGTTATCAAGCTTCGACCTACTGCCCAGTCTAATGGGCAAACTGCCAACTGGTGCCTTGGTCTGTTTGGTCTAAAGCAAAAAGCGAGATTGATCGAAAATTAGTCAAAACTAATGTTTTGACCAGTTTTGGCCGATTGGACCGGCCACTTAATACTTGGTCAGATCGGTTAAATAAAGCTACGCATTTTTCTTTGTAATATATTTTTTATTTTAAAACTATCACTCATCTTTTTTCTTTAATTTTTGAAAATCTGCTCCAACTACTTTGACAATGGTCGAGCTAGTTTTGACTAGACCAAATCCCTCACTGGTTTGGTTGGCCAGTTCGATCCTAATACCACTACTTGCATCTTTTTAAAACACTATTGGATGATGCACAATTTTTCCTCCTCTCACCCTAGTTCTCACTTTTAGGGCTTTGAACTTGTATGGGGTGGAATCAATCCATAGCTCATTATCCCGAAGACCAGTGTCTTAAAAATTGATATCGGATCCCTACTCATTTCGTTGTTCAACATGAGCAATTCCCAAGCTGGATTGAACTACACTAAACAAAAAAACTACAAAACAAAAAGAAAAAAACTGGAGAATCGGGCCGATTCATGGTTTCTTTGAATAGAAATTGCCTAGGTTATGATACCTATCTAACTTGGGCAATTACTTGTAGGATCAACTATTTTTAGTCACTGCTTAGAACAAAGTTGATAGAGAGATTGATCAAAATGATTATCAAAGAGCTTGTGTCCATTCAACCGCACAACGCTTCCTTCTCCCATGTGGTCTCCTCTGCTCCTCCCTCTTCTAGCCCGGCTGGCCTTCCTAAACTGCTCGAAAAATCCTCCCCCTCCTTTTGCCCCTCCCCTTTTCTCCCTTGCATCATCTCTACCCCCTCTGCTGTCTCCGCCCAACTTAAGATTAAACTAGTCACTTCTTTGGTGGCCAGTTTCCGGCCCAGACACAAAGATGAGAGAGTCATTGAACGGTGGGCAAAACACACTTGGGGAGATCCTTCTATCACCTGTAGACGCATTCGACTGCTGCTGGAGGTGCTGGATTCCATCCTTATCCCTTCTTACATTTGGCTGGAAGTCAATTCTCTCTTTTTTTGCGTTTCTCTCTTTTGGGTGGAAGCGTCGCCTCCTTTCCGCCTCTTTCTTGAATCATTCGGCTCCCCCCCCCTCCCTCTGATCCTTCTCCCTGGACCACTGTGGTGTGCAAGAACCTCCGACCTAGGAGGCATTCCTGGCGGGTCGCAACTCCTCCTCCGAACCTCTCGGTACGGTCCCGGAGCTTAGCTCCCAAACCTCCTCCTTCGGTCTCCTAGCAACCCAGATGTCTGCCTCGGGAACGGCCACGCTACAGCCCTGTTCTCACTTACCCTACCCACTAGGCTACAAGTGTCCTTTGGTCAGGACTGGAGTCGGTGGTTGATAGAGCGCTTCCCCCGACATGCCCCCCTTCAGATGTCTAAGATCCCGCGTGGGCCTCCACCCCCACTCGTCGACCTGGTAAAGAACCTCTTCTTGGTTTTCTGCCTGTCCAGCCTGCCTCTTTGTCGGGTCCCTCCCTCGATCCCGGCCTTCCTCATCATCTGTTTCCTTCCTGTTTGTCTCCTCGTGCCACATCCCTTGGCCCCGTTGGTACGCCCTCTGACCCCTCTCTCCTCTCCGGTGCCACGTCTCTTGTCGTGCTGCCCCCAGCCAGCCTTCCGTCACACCAGCCTTTGTCGCCTCCGCCTGCAAATCGTCCCCCGAGATCCTGCCCTTCTTTACCTTCCTCCCTTTTCCCGCCTCCTGCTGTGCCCCCTTTTCCCTCTCTGCCTCCTGTGTCTGCCCCCTCACCTACCTCCTTGCCCTCTGGCCTCCTCTCCTTCTGCTGCTCCTTCGTCTAAGGGGACACCACGGCCTTCTTCCTTTCCCTCCGCCTCCTCCCTGTCACCTTCTCTCCGCCTCCTTCTTTTTAGGTCTGGCACCTTTCTAGCCTCGGTCTCCCTTTCCTCTCTCCCCCTTTTTTCTGCCCTGTCTTCTCCCTTCTCCTCTTAGATGGACCGCACCCCTTTTCCCTCTGGCTTTGCCTCCTCGCCGGCTTCGGACCCCTCTTCCCCTACCCCTGTTTTCACTCCTCTGGCCCCTTTCTCGTCTTCCCCCCCCTTTCTGATCCGGTCTACCATGATTCATTCCTCTCACCGTTGCGTTGGGCCTTTCTGCCTGTCCCACCTCTCTTCTTTCCCAGTCCCTCTTCCTCACGTACCCTGCCTCCCCCTATCTCTCTTACCCCTTTCCCCACCTTGTCCCTTCCCCTCTTGTTGTTTCCTCACCCCCTCTCCCTTCCCCCGGGGACTTGGATACTCCTCCTTTGGCTTTTTTGTCTCCTCTCCCTTCTCCCCCTCTATCTCCTCCCTTGTTGCAACTTGATCCCTCTCTGGATCAGTCCTGCCTTCTCCCCCTCCTCACTACCCCTCATCCTCCTTTTTTTCTGTTCCGTCCCTTCCTTCAGACCTCTACCCGTCCCCTTCTCCTCCCACCCTTTCTTCAGAGTTGGTTTCAGACTCGCAAGACGACCTTGGTTCGCCCGTCTCTCCTCGCTCGGCGAGTGATCATGACGAGGGAGTCGACGGGGACGGGCACAACCGCGACGTGGAAAGAATGAAGGAACTGTATTGCGTCATGAGATTTCTGCATGATGGCCCTGAAGGTCCTGCCCACCGGTTTCTCCTAACAGACGGCCACCAAAAGAGACATAAGAGAAAAGGTTGAGGAGCTCCCTTTTTGCTTTAAAGTTCACCTCCCCACATCTCTACCTCCTCCTCCCTTTGAGGCGGTCTGCTAGACTAGCCTCTTTCTCTTCTCATTCTCCACCTCCATGAAGATCCTCTCTTGGAACATTAGAGGCCTGGGACACCTTTCCAAAAGAAAGGCCGTCAAGGACTTGGCCTTGAAACACTGTCCCACTATTCTTGCCCTCACTGAAATGAAATTATCCGAGCCTTCTCTCCATCTTATTCGACAGGTTTGGGGTAGGAGGCCTTTCCAGTGGGCCGTCCTACCCGCGATAGGGGCCTCTGGGGGTATATGAGTCATCTGGGACCCACAGAAAACCTCCTGCTATCCTCACATATTGAGGAACTTTCTGTTACTATCCTCCTGTCTTGCATCTCTGATAGCTTAGAATGGAAACTCTCAGCCATCTACGACCCTTGTACTTCATCCTCGCGGGCTCGCCTCTAGACTGACTTGGACTTTGTGGCCTCTCGTCCTCATCCAGTCAGGTGCTTGGGTGGAGACTTCAATATAACCCAATGGTCTTATGAGAGAAACTCCAGCTCTCTCATCTCCCCTGGAATGATGGAATTCTCGGACTTCATTTTCAGGAATAATCTCCTAGACATTTCTCTTCAAGGAAACCGCTTCACTTGGTCTAACTACTCCTCCCAACCTACTGTCCCAAAACTCGACAGGTTCCTCTTAGCCCTGAATTGGGAGGAACGTTTCCTTGGCTCCCACGCCCTGGCCTTGCTTAAACCCACTTTTGACCATTGCCCCATTCTTCTCACGACCCCAGCCTTGATTCAGATTCGAACTAGCATGGTTAGAAGAAAAATCCTTTTCTTCATTGATCCCATGTGGTGGAACTCATTCTCTGGCCAGGTAGCGGAAAGTGCAGGTTTTATACTCCAATCTAAAATTCAACTCCTTAAAGCCTCCCTGAAAGCTTGGTGTCAGTCCATTCCAAGGTACCAAACCCAAGTTAAGTCCTCTCTCTTCTTTCATCCATCCAAGAACTTGACCATCTTGAGGTGCTCCATCCACTTTCAACCTCTGAAGCGGAATTGAGAGTCCAAACCAAAGTCGATTACCTTTCCACTCTAAAAAAAGAAGAGCTCTACTGGTTCCAGAGATTTGGAGTCAATTGGCTCAAAGTAGGGGATCTTAACACTCGTTTTTTCCACAGGATAGCGAATTGTCATAGGAGAGATAATTCTATCTCGATTATCAAATATGATAATAGCTATGTGGTCCAACTGGGAGAAATTGAGTCGGCTATCCTATCTTTCTTCCAGAACCTGTACACTGCCCCGTGAGGTCCAAGATCTGCCATTCCAGACCTCGACTTCCATACTTTGTCGGAAGAACATACTCAATGGCTGGAGTGTCCTCTCTTAGAAGAAGAAATCTTGAAATTAGATAACTTAGCCAAAGACAAAGCTCCTGGCCCTGATGGGTTTCCCATTGCCCCCTTCAAAATCTTTTGGGAAACGTTCCGCCATAACTTTACTAGCTTCGTCACTGAATTCTTTCACCGGGGAAGACTCCATAAAGCCATTAATGCCATTTTCATAGCCTTGGTCCCAAAGATTGAAGGGGCTGAAGAACTAAAGGAATTTCGTCCTATCAGTTTGCTCAACTCCTCTGATAAGATTCTGGCAAAAGTGCTGGCATCAAGATTACAACAGGTCCTTCCCTAAATCATCTCCTCCTCTCAGTTGGCCTTCATTAAAGATAGGCTGATCTTGGATGGAGCTCTAATTGCCACAAGTGTATACACTCCAGGTATTTGGCAAAAAAACCTTGCCTCATCTTTAAGATCGACTGGGAGAAAGCGTACGACCACGTCAATTGGTCTGTTCGATGAGACGATGGCAAGAATGGGTTTCCGAGTTAGTTGGAGAAAGTGGATGAGAGGTTGCTACGCTAATTCACATTTTTCAATACTCATCATCGGAACCCCAAAATGATTCTTCCCTTCCTCAAGGGGTTTACGACAAGGGGATCCCCTCTCTCCATTCCTCTTCGCCATCTCAACCAAAGTCTTTAGCTGGTCCTTGTCCCGGGTTTACCAGGCTGGTCTCCTCACAGGCTTCAAAACCTCTCATTGTGGGCCTATATTGTCACATCTGCAATACGTAGATGACACTTTGGTTTTCCTCGATGCTTCCCCCCAAGAAGTGGATAATTTGAGGCTCTTTCTGAAATGCTTCCAATTAGCCACAGGATTCAAGGTCAACATGGTAAAATCAAAGATGATGGGTATAGCTATTGCCAATGCCCAAATCAGACAGCTCATCGCAAATTGGGAATCCAAAGGTGAGGACCTCTCTACAACTTATCTGGGTCTAGCTCTTGGGTTGGGCAAACCTAAAAAGAGACATCGTTCCCATATGATAGACATGTTGATAGACGCTTGGCGGGGAGGAAAGGGAGATACCTCTCTCAAGTGGGTAGATCCGCTCTTATCAAAGCAACAATAGCCAATGCACCTGTGTACCTAATGTCCCATTTCCAAATACCAGCTTCAGTGGCTAAAAGGCTTGACCAACTGATGAGGAACTTTCTCAGGTCAGGTCAGGCTGAGAAAACCAAATTCCATTTGATTTCTTGGGACAAGGTATGCTTACCCAGACAGGGGGGGTGGGTATCAGGCTCTTAAGAAAACACAACGAGGCGCTTAGGTAAATGGGGGTGGCGCCTAACCACCCAAACAGACTCTCTTTGGGCCCAGGTAGTGCGAAGTAAATATAAGATTCTTGAAGAGACCTTGGACAAATGCATCCGGAGCGTAGAAATCTTTCACTTCCTCTCTCCTGCTGTTCAAAAAATACATCAGGTTTCTTCCAAGAGAAGGAACAATAGTGAGCTTCTGGTCTGATCTCTAGATTGGCCATGCTCCACTAAGGGACCTCTATCCATCCCTTCACTCTATCGCAGTGAACAGTGAAGCCACAATAGAGGAAGAAATGGTGCTGGAGGGAGGTCGAAGAGTGTGGAACCCCTCTTTCAGAAGAAACCTCTCAAAGGAGGAAACAAACCACTTTCTCTCCCTTTCGGCACTGCGACACCATTATTTTCTCCCCATACAAGGAAGGGATCAGCTGGTATGGTCCCTCGCTTTGTCAGGGGTTTTCTCAGTGGCCTCTTTCTACAAGGAACTCATCCAAACCCCCACTTTCCCACTTAATCCCCCAGCGGTCCTGTTTCAAGTTAGGCATACTATAGCACCCCCCAAGGTGCAAATGTTCAATTGGATAGCAGGTTCTCAAAAGGCACTTACAGTCGACCACCTACAAAAGAAAGGGATTCCAATCCCCAACAGATGCATCATGTGTCTGTGTGTGGAGGAATCCAATCCCCACCTTTTCATCCATTGCACCCCTGTCCACGATTTATGGAGTTTTGTGCATCAACTTTTTGGCATCCATTGGGTAACTCCACCGACGGTTGGAGACTTATTAGCTGTCGATTTTGCCTCTCATTGGCCGAAGGCCGGTAAAATCCTATGGAGGGCAGTGGTGTCAGCAACCATTTGGGCGATCTGGACAGAAAGAAATGCCAGGATTTTCCAAGGACAGATATGCTCGGTCTTAATCCTCTTCGACAAGGTTACGACCTCAGTAACCTTCTGGGTGTCAAACCAACACCTTTTCAAGGGTATCACTACGAACTGCTTCCTATGCCAATGGAAGAATGTCCTTGTTCACAGTTCAAGAAGGAGAAAAGACCATCCATCTGGAAGCCACCTCCTGAAGGAGCTATTAAGCTAAACTTCGATGGGTGCTCCTTGGGGAAACCCAACCATGCTGGAGCAGGTGGGGTCTTTAGAGATCACCAACGCAATATCCTTTTCACTTACTCTGAATATTTTGGCCTCCATAATTCCCAGTATGCCGAATCTATGGCCCTTTTAAAGGGCTTGCAAAGCTTCGATCGATTCTGGGGGCAAAATTTGATAGTGGAGAGTGATGCTTCAAACATCCTTTCGTGGGCCACGGGGAGATCTTCACCCCCTTGGTATTTGGCACCGATTTATGATGAGATTGTATACACTCGCAGGGATATAGACGTCTACTGGATGCATACCTCGAGGACGCCAAACGAGTTCGCCGACCTCCTGGCGAAGGACGGGGCAAGGCCCCATGACGGTAGATCTCACCCGGCCCATTTCTGCCTTGGACCGCTGAGGACATACTAAGAAGAAAAACTTACTGCATACGGGCAACGTTTTTAGCCCATTTTTTGTAATTTCATTGTAAACCTTGCAAGGGGCCAATTTTTGTTAACACATTGTAAACTTTGTAAGGGGACCATCCTGTAACCCCTTTTTTGTACAGGGGCGGTTGACCTATTATTTTTTACTAAGAGTCCTGCCTAGAGGGTACTCTCGGATTAACCATACTTGTACTTCTTCTCTATAAATAGAAATGTTAATGTTTATCAAAAAAAAAAAATGCAGTTTTAACTCACTCAGTCATTGTGTACCCTTGAATTTAGAACTTTATGTCCTTCAAAGTTTTATCCATATTTCCTTTGTTTTCTCTTCCTTATTTTGTTCTGATGGAAGGAAAAGTATACTATAATTAATTAGGCTATAGTATACTCAGTTGGCCATGAATCAAACTGGATGACATGCTCCCAACGATTTGTCCTTCGTCTTTCCATCACCATTTGTTTCATCATACAGTGATGGCCCTGATTGACGGTGGTTTTCCTGATCAACTAGATTTTAGTATACTCTACCTTGATAATATTTTATTTTCTCTATAATTCAAGTATGGAGAAGTATGCAATAAGAGTGTTTATCTTCGATATTAGAAGCTCAAAATCATTCCTAGCTGTTAGATGTGAAATGTTCTGTCAAGGGTATGCTATTGACCAAATTTCCGTCTTTTATTTTTGGATGGAATTATTGGCTGAACTCAATGCTCAAAAAAAATTTCTCAAATTTTGTGAAACACTTTTTGCCGTTTGTGTCCACATTAGATGGCTAGGAGTGATTGTGACCTTGTACTAGAAGTAAATGATTTTGAATTTGAAGTGTAAATTCCCTTCACATATTACTTCGGCATTTGAGTTGTGCCACTCTTTAGGGCTTACATTAAAATGCTTTTTAAGATATCTATTTGGCATCAAAGATTGGTCAGTAGCGCTAATATATTTATCTGGTTTTCTTTGTGAACAGTGGTGATGGTACACTTTCAGTTTGTAATCTACGGAAAGATAAGGCACGTTATCATGTCATTTTTCATATATCTAATTTATCTGAAAAGAAAAGGGCGCGCATTTAATTTAGGAAAAGTATACAAAGAGACCATTTACTTTTAGTACAAGGAGGTCACAATTACCCTTGTCCGTTAGATTTTAAATCGGGTGTTGTGTGTTATTGATTAGATTTGAAGTTCAAAAGAAAGTTTCTCGAACTTTGTGACGCACTCTAAGCCATCCCATTGGACATCCAATGACTAGGAGTGGTTGTGACCACCTTGTAACAATGATAAATGTTCTCGTAGCATACAATCCCTTTTAACTTATTTTGTCGGTGTTGGATTTGGAATCAAATGTGGGCTCCAAATGGCAGGTACAAGAGAAGTCCGAGTTCTCTGAAGATGAACTGCTATCTGTAGTCGTGATGAAGGTATATTGTGCGTGTTATATGATGTTTTATCGTTTCCATTTATGTTACCTCCTTAAAGCATCATTTTAGGTGGTGAAGAAAGCCTAAGGTGCTTGTTCTAGATTGGGATGTAACCATCTGAATTGTCTGTTACATAAATAGTTTAGTTTGCAATAGATCTGAGGATTTCTATTCTTGTTTGGTTCAATTTTCCAGAACTGTCTCATATATTCTTCTCATATAGTATTGTTTTTATCTCATACTTGGAGAATTTTCTTCTATAGGTTGATCATACTTGGTTGATTGAATAGTGGTGGCTCTCTTCTTCCTTTTGTTGATTTTCTTGCTTGGAAATGCAACAAGTAATTACGATCCTACTGCTTTGTGTATTTTTGCCCCATTTAATGCTGCAAATGATGTGCAGCTTGTTAGAATATGTGTTTTAAGTACTTAAAGGTTTATCCCTAATTGGTAGGTTTAGGTGAAACTTTAGCAGCATTAAATGGGCAAAAAATGTTGAAAAACCCTCTAATTGATCATCTCAACAACGAGAAGTATGAATATGAAAAAAAAAAAAAGATTTTGAATCCCAGAAGTAACGTAACGTATCTTGCAATACATTATCTACACTGTCCATTTTCAAGATTTTCATGTGTATAGATCTACGTGATTTTAACCATTTTTGGAGTTTAAAATTTTATAATTAGATATGAAAATAGATTTTGAGATAATCCTAAGAATTTTTTATCCGAAAAGTATATGTTATGATAGAATTTGGAGGTGTGCCTTAATTGGATTGTTTAAGGTTGCAACCTTATAGAAACCACACCCATATATATATATATATATATATATATATATATAGGAAGAGACTACGCAATGCCTATGGGCGAAAATGAATAGTATTTTTGCCCATAGGCTCATCACCGTCTGAAAGAATCAGAAGGCGTGCATTTTTCGATCGCTACAGGCCTAGCATGTTCGTGGTAGTACCTTCACGGACAGTACCGCCACGGACATGCTAGGTCTGTGACGGTCAAAAATTCATGTGGAACCGCAACGGATGGCGTGTCGTCCGTTATAGGTTCATTTAATGAACCGCCACGGACATAGCAAGTCTGTGGTGGTGGTGAAACACTGTAGAAGTTCGCCTATAGGCGTTTTTTAGGTGTTTCCATATATATATATATATATATATTGTAACCCAAAACTGTAAATTTCATTGTGACAGTGGATTTTGTCTTGTCGAAGCCTATTTTGCTGTTAAACACATAAGTTGTGTATTGTTTTTTCTAAAATTGTTCTTAGAGCAGAAGGCGAGTATACTGCCAAGATTTGTGTTTTTGGTTGAGGAAACCGCATGGCAATATTAAATGGATACATAGTTTGAAGTGGGTAATGATGGAAACAGTGTCTCTATGGAAATTCCAAAATTGAAGCAAGGGGAAAGATAGTAATAATAATAAAAAACCTATCCAATGGAGGTCAGCAAGGTACAATTAACTCCATTGTCAAACATTAGGAACATATGGTGGGTGCCTTTGGAGTTCTGGAAACCATTTTCAAGTGGGTTATGGTGTACTTTCCCTTATTATTTGTTTTGCTTATAAATTATGTCAATAAAATTCTTGACACCATGATTTTGGGTACACTTTATATGTTTTCCAGGCTTTAGAAAGTTATGAGTGAGTATTTATTTACAAATAAGGTGTTCAATAAGCTTGACATGTAATTTCATTTTTTGTTCAGAATGGTCGAAAAGTAGTTTGTGGAACTCAGTCTGGTCCAGTACTTCTTTACTCCTGGGGATATTTCAAGGACTGCAGGTTGGCTACTGGGCTCTAATCTTTATGCAAACTTTAGTTTTATCTTATTGGCGACTATACAAGAAGATCGCTTCTTTTCACAATCAGCCTAGCTGTCAAATTGAAATCAGACTGTAGGGGATGTATCGTTGGTCACACTGGAAGTCTAAGAAAATTTTCTATGGACTTCGTGTAGAGAAAGGACACTCCCTAATTGTCCAATTTTACATCTGATGTCTTGAGGTGTTTGTGACCTTGGTGTATGAAAGATAATGTTCTTATTGTGCACAAAATGGGCAAGTATACCTGTACTACATGGACTGTGGAAAGTTATAGGCCATTAACATCATGACCATCTGATGAAATGATTAGACATTGATAGAGAGATTGGGACCCCACAGGAGACGGATGATCCTAATGACGGGGCCCTCTCCCTCACCATCGCCATCCATCATTTCAACAGACAGTCATGACCCCAACAGCATTTGGTTTTTCGTAATCCCTTATTCCATGGGTATATGCTTGCTCAGCAATTATAAATGTAAGCCATTTTTATGTGTTTGCTCAGCACCTCTGATTGAACTTGTTCCTTGGGGGCTTAACAGTGACCGTTTCCTTGGACATCCCATGTCAGTTGAGACATTATTGAAGGTAAAAATTTGCCAATGACCTAGTTATTCCTTGTTTGGCTCTAAACAGTTTCTTTTTAATGTTATCTTTCTAATGCTGGCCAATTTACCAGCTTGACGAGGATACTTTAATTTCTGGCTCGGAGGATGGCATCATCAGGTTATTTCAATATAGCCAATTCTTCTGTCTTTTTCTTTTTAAAAGATGAGTTTCATTTGCGTTAAACATTTACTCTAAAAAACAAAGGGTTGTTTCCTTTTTTGTGAGTTGTGCATGTTTGCTTTGTTTTCTTGTCTGTGATTAAAATCCTTTTATTTATGGTATTTATGATTTACAAGTTAGCTTTATTTGTAGGTTGGTTGGCATTCTACCAAACAGAATAATTCAGCCAATTGCAGAGCATGCAGAATATCCAATTGAGGGCCTTGGTATAATCACTGTGCCTTCAAATTATGTGTTTGATTTCTGATAAGGTTTCCCTTCATTTCTCAAGGTTTTGAAATGTCCTTGGCAGCCTTTTCGCACGATAGGAAGTTTCTTGGCAGTATTTCTCATGATCACATGTTAAAGGTGGGTTGGCATTCTTTCATGTGTCTTCTTCTGTTGTAGATTTGAATATGCAAGAGAAGTTTGATTTAAGCGATGGACTATTGCCTTACAGCTTTGTGAGTTTATAGTAATAATTGGTTGTCCCAGCTCTCTTTCTCTCTCTCTCTCTTACACACACACGCACACACAATTTTCATTAGTAGATATACAAATGTGTGCACGTGCTTGATGTCTACCCACGTTTGATACTTATTAACTCTTCAAGCACTGATTGTTTATCTTGGATTTGTGAAGTTGTGGGATTTGCCTTCCTTATTGGGAGACTGGCAAAATGGTTCGTGTACGAAAGAGGTTTCCAGAGACAGTGATGATGATATGGATGTCGATATGCCGATCGAAGAAGATTCCAATGGTAAAGCGACTAATTTAGTATTTTTGGTAAAAATTTGACAAATTGATTGAACCTGCATTTGAATAATTTCCTAGAATAGCTTGTATGATTAAAATTTATCTACATATTGCTGCCATCCCTTACATTATGTCCAAAAAGATTAGGAGACACTTGCGTGGTAGATTTGAAATTCCATGCTTATCACAAAACCGTAGGGCCAAGGTTTCTTGCCCATATTCTTTGTGTTTCTTATCGGTTATTGAGCTCTTCATCTCAACTATATGATAGAAATTTCCACTCTTGACAGAATGTAGAAGTGATTGCTACACTGTTTCTAGTTTGTTCATGGATCACAATTCACAAGTATAATTACTAGTATGCAATAAAATTAATGCACATTATTGCACATCACCTGGTATGAGTATTGCCCTTGATCATAATCATTATAGTAAACATGGGTTCATTCTCTCTTTGAAGTGATTGCTACATTGTTCCTCAACACTAGTAGAGAATGTCTAGCACAAGACCATCCCTCCTAGTTTGTTCATGGATCACAATTCACAAGTATAATGACTAGTATGCAATAAAATTAATGCACATTATTGCACTTCACGTGGTATGAGTATTGCCCTTGATCATAATCATTATAGTAAACATGGATTCATTCTCTCTTTCAAATGATCATTCATGTGGGCCATTCTTTCTGTTCATGATATTTATTCTCTTCCATTATTAATTCATTCATCCTATCATTGTCACCTTGGTTGGGTATGGTCCTCATTTTGTTGATGTGTAGAAACCTTGCGTAGTAGTTTGATGTAGATTTCTAGAGTTCCACGTTAAGCCATTATTTCTATTTTTCATGGCTTATGTTTTTATATAAACATGACAGTGATGAGCATATTTATCTCTTCTACTTGGCACTCTACTCTTCTGGCTATCCACACACCATCCACTTGAATGGCCCGAAATATTACCGAATGTTCTCTCTCAAACCCATCTTTCTTATCATCAAAAGAGGACTAGATACATTGTAAAACCCATGCTCTCTCTCTCTCTCACACACACACACTCTCTTGTATGCCTGCTCGCAACAGATCCATCTAGCGTTTTATTCGTCCTGATCTGGTTTTAGGAGAAAATTTGAGCTATTAGCTAACAAAACAGTGCTTATAGCTGATAATAACTTCCTCATGCAGAAAACAATAAGAACAAAGCACACGGGGAACAACCTTCTTCTTCTCGTCATGCAGATTTTTTTGCCGATTTATGATTAATTGAGAATATGAGTTTTTTGGTGAACTTTCTTTCTTGGTTCTGTTCTCCTTTCTTGTGCAATGAACAATAGACTTTTCACTTTATGTATCTTTTGACCATTGATAATTACCTAGTGAAATTTTGTTTCCCATGGCATTCTCTCAAATACAAGCATTAGCTGGGCAGCAGACGAGCTCTTCTATAAATATTTACACGTTCCGGGTATCTTTTGACTCCAATTCTAACTTTCAAACCCTTTCCCACCCCTCTCTCTCTCTCTCTCTCTCTCTCTTCTCTCTCTCATTGTTGAGGATCCGATTTACCTGAAGAAGACTGTTAGTGGGCTCTGTTGGTTGCTGCACCTGCACTTTACATCAGCACAAGCGTAAGCGCTTAAGTAAGCTGTGGGTCCCAAAAAAAAAAAGAAAAAAAAAGGATCATCGTTATTCCAATTAGTTGGGGTAGGTTGGTTGGGGTAGGTTATATGAATTGTGTTATGCTATTTTGCTCTCTATTAAAGGCCAAATTCTAATTTGTTTTGTTTCGGCTAAAGAGGTTGAAGCGTTCGGATTTTAAGCCTAGAACGAAGAGAAACAAAGTTTGGTGCTGCCGTTTCGGTCAAATTCGGGTCGATTAGGCTGAAGCAAAGGAATATCTACATAAAAGTAGTTTTTATTTTTTTTGAAATTTTTATTTTAAAATTTTTCTATTAAATTTATATATTATATATATAATATCTAATTTATTTATATAAAAAATTTAAAAATTCTGAAATCTACCTCCGAATTGTCCAAAGTACCGAATTGTTTCATATTTTTTCATCAAATCGAAGATGACCTCGAAACTAAGCTGACAACATTGTTATAGATAGTATATTCGACTCAAGCCATCCATTTCATTGTCAGTCTGCTCTTTAGGTTTATCAAAACTTCATTTTTTTTCCCATTTTAAAGTGTTTGTATAGTGAATCATTCTAGGGCATCGAGCTCTTACCCATATTTTTAGAAAGGATAGGCTGTATTTACTGCATTTCCTCTTTAGTAAAAAGTATTTTCAGTTCTTTTACAGCATTTCCTCTTTACTAAAAAGTATTTTCAGTTCTTTTCCTGTAAAGAAGTTATTTGTGCTGTAAAATTTTGAGTGAAGCAAAAACTAATAAAGCCCGCAAAATGGGGGAGGGTGGACATTTCTCTGGTTCGCCCTTTGGCAAAGCAAATGTTCTCCCTATTCCTTTTAGGCAAGGATCGTAAGAATCAGCCCACCATATTATGTAATCGAGGACCGAGAAAATGCAGGATGAGAAAGAGTGACGTTACTATAGCTTTGGATGAGCAAGAGGAAGGTGCGCTGCCAACTTTGGATGACAATAGAGAGAAACAAATAGGTAGATGAGAGAGAGAGAGGTCAACTTGGCCCGAGTATTCGCTCCATGCCCGAGTTGGTAGCAAAAAAAAAAAAAAAAGGTTAAAATATTGTAAAAAATAAAAAATACGAAATGTATGTTTAAAGTAAGATTAAGAAAAATATATATTTTAAAAATTCAACTTTTGACATAGGATATTTTCAAAATAATCTAAAAAAAATGGAAAATGTGAAAATAAGTATTTACGGACAAAAACACTTTCTAAATCTTTACCAAAATGATAGAGAATACAAAAAAAAAATCACAAAAAATTTCTTTATTTTGTGAAATATTTTATAATTTTTGTGAAATTTTTTAGTATCCCCGAGTGGGATCAAAGTAATTCAGGCTCGCGAGGGTGCCAAGCTCGACTGCCTTTAAATGTGTGTAGGGGGCTTTAAATGTGTAATTTTTCTTCTTTTATAATTTAATGTTTATCACTAAAATAGTGAGATTTCTTAGAGAGAGAAAGTACCGTTATCTAACGGCTAGAAAGTAACCACCCACTAGATAACGGCTAAAAAGTAACCACCCACTTTCCAAGATTACAGGGCCACGTTTTTTTGTTAAATTTCAAGAGGAAACCGAATGTTGGAAAACGGTGTCTTCTATTCTTCAAGAGAGGTTTTAATGCCATGGAGAGGTACACAGAAATTTACAGAATTTTCACAGTTCTGATAAAAGATTGATCTCTACGGTCGCTAGTCTCAGGACTTTGGGAGTCGATCCATCTCTTCTCTCAAGATTTTCAACAATAATAAGTATCTCTCTCATGATTTTATTATATAAAAAAAAAACTTCATCTCTCTACTACGCACCCATTTCTCTCATCCATAACACTTCTTTCTCTCTCTTTCCATATCTCCCTCCCACTCACTTATTCTCGATATGGTAAATATCTCTATCATGATTTTATTGCAAAAAAATTGAAACTTCCTTTATCTACCTTGCACCCCTTTCTCTCTCTCTCTCTCCTTTCCCTGTCTTTTCATATCTTGCTCCCTCTTATGTACTCTCTCTCCCTTTAATAATGTAGTGTATACATATCTCCTTTCTCTTAAATGTGTGAATGTCTCGGACAATCTCTATAAAATTAGAGTTTTTATTTATTTTTATGACACTTATCCACCCTTAACTCAGGCACAATACAAGTTTTATTCTTTTTTAAATGTGTAACCGCTCGTACATGTTTTTCGCACCAAATCCATCTTAACGTGGATTTCAAAGTACATCAATATTAAAAATAAAGTTCTATATAAAACCCACACCCATTAATTAATAATTTTGGCACTACATCTCCGCACTGCCCTGTCTCTATTAGCCTTGTAGCATTACAACAGATGTTCCCGGTTTATTCCATAATAAATAATAAAAGTTAAAATATGCTATATCCATTGTAGTAAAAAAAGAAGAAGGAATTGTTAAAAAAAGAAACTACTATTGCATTATATAAGTTCAAACCAATCATTGGCTTCTTTTTCATAATAAATAAACTATAAAAAATTCAAATGCCACGTTTGTTTTTTCACTAGTTTTCAGAAAAAAATCATTTAAAATAAACTAGTTGCTCTTATTCAATTTAATGACCTATAAAAAAATATAAATGCCACTTTTGTTTTTAATTATTTTCTAGATAAAATATCCATTTAAAATGAAGTAGTAGCTGGTTTTCCACATGAACAACTAAGAAACAGACAATGCCACGTTACTATGTGGTATTTTATCACAAAAAATAGCCACTGAAAATAACAAATTCCTTGTATGACCTGACCCAGGGCTTCGGCGACTATACCCTAAATTGCTTTGTGTTTTGACTACTCGGTTTAAGTCGGGAATATTAAAACAAAAATTATAAATTATAAATAATTTATAAAACACGAAATACATTTGTTTTTTTTTTTTTTTTAAATATTTTCTATCATTTTGACAAAAATTGGAATACTTAGTTTTAAATCTTTCCATCTTTTTAAACTTATTTCAAAAATACCCTCAGCCAGAAATTGAGTTTTTAAAATCTATATTTTTACTACTTTTAACCTTATTTTGATATGTTTTTCTTAATCTTACTTTAAATTGATATGTTTTTCTTAATCTTACTTTAAACATACATTTGTTATTTATTTTTTGGATTTTTAATATTTTTGTATTTTTTGACTTTTTTTTGCTGCTACGGTATGTGGCCCTACTTGGGCTGCATTGCCCGAACTCGGGTTGTGTACTCAGGTTGGGCATGGGCCGAGTTCTCGCCCGAATAGTGGTTTTGAACACTGCTTTATTTACCAACTAGTTTCCTTTTAGAAACCAAGTTTTGGAGGATATTGAAAGAATGTAACTGTGGAGCAATATCATAGATGTGATAATTGGGTAGGGTTGGGTCTAGGTTAGGTATGGATTATACATACAGGAAAAGCATAGACCACGTATGCTATGAGACCTTGCCATTTCTAGGTGCTAAATATGCAAAATAACTGTACGATATTCTGTTTTCAGGTAGTTTGAGAACAATTTTGCCCAAAGAACCTTGTGCTCACTGATTGTCATTGATTGGAAGCAATATCGTCCTGAAATTATATGTTGATGTGCATGAAAACATGAAGATCACTCTTCAATTTATTTTCAAAAACCTCCAACAATTTGAATTTTTACAACCCCGGTTTCACCAACACCAACTATGTTACAAAATGATTAAATTGTCCTTGTTCAATATTAGGAACCTTATACAAATAAGTGCATTTTCCTAATTTGGCACCATTTAGTGGCTTGAGTCAAATGATAAAAATACCAATGATTATTTAGAGTTAGCCACATGAAACAGGATTTTATAGCAAGAATATTGCAAACGCATAACAATCAAGAGTACTATCATAATTTGGTAGTTTTATGTTGTGATTTGGTGGGGTGTTGAAAAAGAAAGGAGTCTCCAGACATTATATTGACTTGGTGAGAGATATGTACGATGGAGCGTTAACTAGTGTACAAATAACTAGTGGAGAGACGAGTAATTTTCAATGGCAATAGGTCTACATCAAGGATCAACATTGAGCATGTACCTTTTTATCTTAGTTATGGACGACTTATCTAATTTCCTGCATGATGAGGTACTGTGGCGCATATTGTTTGCAGATAACATGGTTTTGATCGATGAGACCCGAAATAACGTCAACACAAAGTTAGAACTGTCGAGAGATGCTCTAGAATCCAAAGGTTTTAAACTTACCTGGACTAAGACAGAGTATATGAAATACAAGTTTAGTAATAATAAGAGTAAGGACGAGGAAGTAGTTCAGATAAATGGTTAAGAAGTACAAAAAATACTACACTTTCAATATATTGGATCGATAATCCAGTAAAATAGAGAAATTGAGGAAGATGTTGCACACAGAATTAGAGTTGGGTGGACGAAGAAGAGATATGCAACTAGAATTTTATATGATCACAACATATCAATGAAGTTGATGGGCAAGTTCTACATGACAGTTGTGAGACCAGCTTTGCTCTATAAGATAGAAGGTTAGGTGGATAGAAACAACATACGAATAGAATGAGTATAGCGGTGATGAAGATGTTGAGATGGATGAGTGGCAAAACAAGAAAGAATAAAATTCGAAATGAATCATTTCAACAAAATTTAAGTATGATACCAATAGGCGATAAGATGAGAGAGAGTAGACTTAGGTGTGCTGACCATGTGTGGCTCTAACCAAGTACAACACATTTTAGGAGTTGTGAGTTAGTCCAAGTGGAAGAACTTAAAATGACAATGGGTAAGCCCGAAAGGATGCAGTTAGAAGTAGTTCGAGAAGATATGGAGACTTATTGCCTCATTGTGGGTATGACCTTTAATAAAACAGAATGACATTGCAAGATTCGTGTGGTCGACCTCCATTAATTGGAAAAAAGCTATAATGATGATGATAATAATAGTTTGATGTTGTCAACTCTCGACAATTAGGAGTATCATGGTTGTTTGGCTTGGGCCAAAGGCCAACATTGGTGCGGCCTGGTCTAGCCTAGCCCTAATAGAGCTTGGGCCAGCCCTATGCGGACAAGTACCGGGCAAGACCCAAGGTTGGCCTGACCCGTTTCCACCCTTGAACCAAAATGCTAAAAGTGCGACCTTATATAGGTAAATGATTTTGTAGTGCTATGTAACTCTGCTCGGACCCAACTCAACCAAACCATCTATAAACCTTCTCATGGTGCCATACAAATTGATTTAGACCCTGCCCGATGCACACCAATTGTGGTCTGGTCAATAGACCCCGACCCAATCTCTACTCCGAATCGGTCCGACACCTTTTGCATGCGTGGTATCGGTTATAACAACCTGAACCTGAACTTGAAAAACTAATGACACTGACCTATGCCTAACCAACCCAACAAATAAATGCTCCCTTCTTCACTTATGATACCATTTTTCTAGGACACTTTTGGGAATCTACTTTTTGGCATGAATCGTGTTCATGTAAATACATTGATGACACGACTTCGAAGTGCCAAATTTCTATAGCTGAATTATTTACCAATTATACATAGCTGGACCAATAACTTCGTTATATCTCGATGAAAATGGCACGATTTCGAAGTGCCATTTTTCTCTAGCTGAATTATTTTGATTCCTACTTTTAGGATCGTAGATTTTGGGGATGTGACTAAATTAAACAAAATTAAAGGAGAAGTGTTTAGTGAGTGAGCTGACTTAGTTGTAGATGTGCGGCCCCCCTACGTCCAGTTGATATAACTTTATCGACAATTTCCAAAAATATAGAAAAAAATAATTCACTCGTCGACCGAACCCCGATTGAAGTTTGAGAACTCTAGTCAAGGCCATGTTGGAAAAAGTGGGCGATCTAATCAGTAACCGCCCAATTAGATCGTAACTTACCACTGGCCCATTCTGGTTTATGGCGATTTTGGTGATCGATCGGTATTTTAAAAAAAAAGTATATAAAATCTAAAAAATAAATAAATAAATAATATATAACATCTCGAAAATAAGGAATTTTTTGACCGCCTTGGGATTTGTCCTGTTAGAACAGTTGAATCGACCAATTAGACCAGTTAAACTGCTTCCGGCCCCATATCCAGTTAACGGTTCCAGTTCAATTTTACGAACACCAAGTTGAGGCGACTCGTCCATCTATGCTTATTTTGATGGTCTCGACCAGACTAGCCATAGGTAAAACTGTTGTGGATAGTTTCGTCATTTTCAACTCTTCTCCACAAGATAAACAAAACAAATAGGTGGTTTACAAATAGACTATTTACCTTTTACATAAAGGCAAGCTTCTATGTTTTTCCTACAGCATAAAATTTATATACTTCCCCTTATCCAACCTTCCATGCTGAATGGAGGGCTAAGATTGACCCAATCACAATGTCACATCTCTACAATATTTTATTATTATTATTTTTTATATAAACTATTTTGACACCAATTTTTAGACGTCCAATCTTTTATTAAACTCGCACTAGCAAAAAATATTAAAAAATAATTTTAATAAAATAAAATAACTAAAATACCCTTAAAAGTTTCAAAAGGTAGTTTGGTTATTATATTTTTATGGAAAAACTATTTTAAATATTTTTATAGGTACGTCTCAATGAGAAGATGACACGTACTAAATTTCATATTCATACAATTTGTATAAAAAAAATTAAAAACAAAAAATACATTGAGACATCGGATCGAAAATCAAATAATACATCACTCTCTTGATTTGATCAAAATTGGAGACGATAAGGGGAGCATAAATCTGGAGGGGAAATATAGAAACATTTCTTTTGTATAATAAGGTTACAAATCAGTGTTGTCCCTTAAATTTAAAAGAGTGACATTAAGTAGATACAAAATTCTATAAAAGCAAAATTTTTCTTAAAGAGTTGAATGATGTGTATGTAGACGAACCTCATAAGGAGGTCTCTAGATGATCATCTACGTGGCGCCACCCATCGCCTTGACCATCCCAAACGACCGTTCAAAAAAGGGGGCCAATCGTGGGCCACGATTTTGCCACGTTTCCCACTTATCCGAAGTATGCCCCGCTCTTGGCCTATAAAATCCCGCAGACTTTTCCGATTTCCATTTTAAAAAATATAAGTTAATTATTTTTTATTCCTGTTTGTTTCATATTTTCCATTAATGACGGAGGAGTGTGTTTCGAAGCTTTCATCACAGAGCCATGGAGACCGAACACTCACCGGGTTGTTGAAGAAATCTGCCGTTGAGAATCATGATCGGACAGCTCTGATAGTTTCAGGGAAGTTTGAGATCAGTCATGGAAGGTTACAGGAGCTCGTTAATGAAGTAGCCGTAATTTTGGAGGATTCCGGTGTAAAACATGGCGACGTTGTTGCCCTTACTTTTCCTAACACAGTCGAGGTGAGCTTTTCGTTTCTGAGATTATATTTTTTCAGTTTAGTTTAACTTTTATTTGCAGTTTTTTAGCCCTTTGATGGAGAAAAATCGATGCGAACTAATATTATATTATTTTCTGAGCTTTCTAGCAGAAACAGGGAATTTCAAATTCGTTGTGAAATTCGGATAAAGATTGAAATTTTAGTTAATTAAAAACTCCCAACAAATTTGAAATCTAATTATGAAAATTAATTCTAAGATTTTGGCTGAAACACAATTCTGGATTTCGAACTATGATTTCCTTGCTCAAAATTTCACCAAACTTGAATTCCAAATTTCAACTGTTTTCTTTAAAATTTCATTGAAACTTTTGGATTACACTGCCCCTGACTCTGCCGAACGATATTTTGTCTTCGTCATAATGCCATTTATGTTTTAAAATCAGTATTTAACTAAGAATTGGGACTGAATCACCTTAATAAGAACCCAACACCCTATTCAAATTTCTGCTGCCTTGTGCAAATTTTGGCAGGAATTTCATTCTTTGCCGCATGACCATCTCATGTATATAGAGTCGATCTCCTCATCTTGTGGCTTCGTTGGGATCTAAATCATAGTGACCTTGACCTCCTAGAATTAGGAGGCAAGACAGTGCAATGTTTAAAATTTAATTTGGCTTAAATGGGAGTTAATTGCACGTAAAATAGCAATTTCAAATCATCTAATTATATGTTGTTTCTAGGGAGAACTGGTTGATTCTTGATAGAACGCGCATATCCTAGGTTTTTTTCTTTTTTTCCATGTTAATGAAACCACAACACACATTAGAATGTACGACTCGAACGTATGTAGAGACAATTTCAAATATTGCTTGAGTTATATATGAATGTGAAACAAAATTTATATTGTGTTTTGCTTAGAACTAGTCCACACATCAAGTATGCGAATTTTATACAGCGAAAGCTTATATTGATTAGACTGATTAGTGGTTTCTTCCAATGTGATGGCATCGCCATATGAATACTGTTTGATTTGGCATTTGAGTTAGCTATTTCAAAGTGGCAAGTTAAGTTCGAGTTTGAGTTTTTGAACAATGGTCTTGCCAGAATTTCAGCAAAACACCATATTTTTTTCTCTGACTTCTCAAAAACTACTTTTTGCATTTGAATTTTGTTTAGACTTTCCTTAATATTTCAGCAAATTAATAGCACTTGTTCTACCTTTTTTCTTCCTTTGGTAGTTTGTCATATGCTTCTTGGCTGCGATACAAGCTGGCGCTGTAGCTGCACCACTAAACTCGGCCTACACGAGCGAGGAATTTGAGTTCTATCTCTCTGATTCCAAAGCCAAACTCCTCCTCCTCCCCTTTGATGGAAACAAATCTGCTGAAGCCGCTGCCTCAAAACTCAACTTACCATTCGCCAACACTGAGTCTCTCACTGACTCTTCAAATGGACTTGCTTTCTCAGGACTCAACTCCAACCCGAACCCAGCCCCTTCGGTTCAATACAAAGGTGATGATGTGGCGCTCTTTCTCCACACCTCTGGAACAACGAGCCGACCTAAAGGTGTTCCTCTCACTCAAAGGAATTTGGCAGCTTCGGTGGAGAACATCCGAGGTGTCTATGATCTGAGCCGAGATGATCGGACGGTGGTGGTCCTCCCTTTGTTCCATGTACATGGCTTGATGTGCTCGCTCTTGGGCTCGCTTATAGCTGGAGGATCAGTGATCTTGCCGGCTTTGGGTCGGTTCTCTGCTTCAACATTTTGGGTCGACATGAAATCATATGGTGGCACATGGTACACTGCAGTGCCTACAATTCATCAGATCCTCCTGGACCGACACCTTGCGGCACCAGAGCCTGTTTATCCGAAACTCAGGTAAATGGTCAAATTTCAAAATGTGGCTGTTGTTATATAACAATATCATGACTGTGAAACTCGATTTCATCATGGCTATTAGTCTAAAATAAGGCACTTCTAATGGAGGAGACAGAAGCATCTTTTTAAATATATGTAGTTGCGATTGTATTTTACTATGTTCTCTGCTTTTCTTTTCCCCAATTTTCCTTGTGCTTGCTATTTTCTGTTAGAAATGACCAATGCTTTTTTGTAGAGGCCCTTGAGTTTCAGATTCAAAGCAGTGAGAAGAAGGAAGATGGTTGTTATTTGGAGAGGGGGCTGTTTTTTTAAATAATAAAGTAGAGAACATTGTGAAATCTGTTGCCACTTGTTTTTCTTTGTAATGTTTCTGTTATTTTAGTTTTCCTCCTCCTTTCGCCATTCTTTCATGTTTCTCCCTCAAATTAGATCAGCACAACAAACTGTACCCTCAATGACCATTATTTATATTTTGCCATTTTACCACAGGTTTATGAGGAGTTGCAGTGCGGCTTTGGCGCCGATTGTTTTTGCACGACTCGAAGAGGCTTTTGGCGCACCAGTTTTAGAAGCCTACGCTATGACTGAAGCAGCTCACTTGATGGCTTCAAACCTTTTACCGAGTCGAGGAGAGAGAAAACCGGGTTCAGTTGGAATTCCGGTTGGTTTGGAGATGGCAATTTTGAGCGAGGATGGAGTGGTGTTAGGGGTGGGCTTGAAAGGGGAAGTTTGTATAAGGGGAGAGAATGTGACCAAAGGGTACAAGGATAATGAGGAGGCGAACAGAGAAGCTTTTAAGTTTGGGTGGTTTCATACAGGGGATGTGGGATATTTTGATGCAGACGGGTATTTGCATTTGGTGGGGAGGATCAAGGAGCTCATTAACAGGGGAGGTGAGTTTTTATTTTTTATTTTTTTTTAATTTTCTTTGTGGTTGTTTGCCTCACTGAAATGAATTCTAAGGGGTCCTCTCTATATCTCTGTTGGTGGCTTAATTGGTTCCCTCTCTCTCTCTCCTCTCTATATCTCTGTTGGTGGCTTAATTGGTTCCCTCTCTCTCTCTCTCTCTCTCTCTCTCTCTCTCTCTCTCAACGGCATGTTCATTTTGTTGCGGGCAGCTGAATTTTACCTTTGCCTTTTCCCATTAGTATTGTGTAATGTCTTGAAGGAATTCAGTTTATCTGGGTTTTTTTTTTTAATGATGTTGATAATGGGGCGCATTTTGAATCAGGTGAGAAGATTTCTCCAATTGAGGTGGATGCAGTTCTGCTGTCGCACCCTGATGTAGCACAGGCTGTGGCTTTTGGAGTTCCTGATGATAAATATGGCGAAGAGGTGACTCTCTCTCTCTCTCTCTCTCTCTTCTCTCTCTCTCTCTCTCTCTCTCTGAAACACAAATTTCCTGGTTTGAACGTTGGGGTTGCATTTTGAAGAAAAATAAGGCTGGAATTGCTTTGAAAAGCACAAAAGTCTCAGTTTCCAACTCAAAATTTTTTAGCATTTTAAGATTCCCAAAAAAATAAAATAAAAAAATGAGCGTTTAGTTTTCAGCTCAAATTTACCTCTCAACATAGAGAAGTTCATTATTTGAGCTCATTGAGATGCTTGAAATCTCCTATTTTTACTTACAGGAAGCAGGTCATTTAAGTGACAATATTTTATCATCTTGTCCTGGTCTTGACAGTGATTGTGTTTGCTAGAAAAGAACAGTTCTGTTGGTTTCCTCCTATGTGTATTCAAGAACACATTTATTTCTAGCTATTTTTCCAAAATTTTTCATATACAATTTTGGTGGTGAAAAGATTAGACTCTGCTCCATCAGTTTTCTCCTCCATTACTTTCTGGAAAAAAAAAAGTAACAAAATAAGTTTTCTCCGTTATTACCATGCATGCAAGGACAATATTTGAATCGATGTTTGTTTATTCTCCAGATTAACGCAGCTGTGATTCCAAGAGAGGAGTCTTCAATCGATGAGGCCGAGGTGCTGAGGTTTTGCAAAAAGAACCTTGCCTCTTTCAAGATCCCAAAGAGGGTCTTCATCACTGATCCTGATTCTCTCCCGAAGACTGCAACCGGCAAGATCCAACGGCGGATAGTTGCCCAGCATTTCCTAGCCAAAATCCCAGCCGTCAATGCCCCTAAAGTTGGAGCTTCATAGAGTAAAAAAGGGTAAAAATAAAGAGATGTCTACGATACCCATTTTTGCTTCTCCATCTTTCTCCATTTTCTAGTCAGCATTGGATTATGAGAAGCTTTATCAGCGAGAATAATGTGCACGTTCTTGTTCTTGTTTTTCCTACGTGTTTGCAATCAAGATGTTTACTGCTTTAAAGACATGAGATCCCTTTTTGGGTAGTTTTTTAATTAATCAATAGGGTTCTACGGTAAAAAAATGCAGGGTACACTCATTTAAGAGAGCTGATCTCTTGAATCAGCTTGAATCTAATCTCAATGATCAAATACAGGGTTGGAGCGTGAAAGATGGTTCATTTGGAATGATCTTGAAGCCTTTTGTAGGTCAAACTGGCATGATCATGGCCAGAAAGCAGGAAGCGATCTTTGCTCGGAAATGTTTCCGAGAAAAATACAATAATTTCTTGGGGATTCTCCCCATGAAATTTAACAAAGAGTTGAGCATCAGATTCTTTTTACCGAACTCATCTGGACTTCTCACCAATCAGAACATGTAAATCATCAGCTGACATCAAAAAGATGTTTATCCATGTTACCTATGGAATAACAAATTCGCCTTATTGAACACAAGCCTTGCATGAGGCATGGGCAGCGACTGTCATACACCCAGGGCAGTATGGCTAGGTCCAAGAAACAACGCTTCCATGCTTGGCATAGAGCTAACCATTGTGGCCCAATTTTCGTTTTGGTAAAAATGTGCATGTGTCGTTCTACCGCCAGCAAACCCTTCTTCTTTCAGTCGCAAAAGACCGCCAGCAAACCCTTCTTCTTTCAGTCGCAAAAGACGGCCATTGAAAGAAGTAGCCGATGTGTGGTATACCTGGTGGCCACACTTCTTGCTCGTCGCTGGAATTGGTGAATCGTTGTGGTAAAACTGTGCATGTGTCATTTTACCGCCAGCAAACCCTTCTTCTTTCACTCGCAAAGGACAGCCATTGAAAGAAGTAGCCGATGTGTGGTATACCTGGTGGCACTTGCTCGTCACTGGAATTGGTGAAAAAAGTACCAAAACATATCCCAAACCAGTGTGTCAAGCACCGAAAAACTGACTGGCTAATAGTAGGATTTACCCATTTCGGCTAACCACAAGATTTTTGTCTCAAAATCATGACTGATTCAAGTTAAAAAAGCTGAGAACGATTTAGACGAAAACCTAGGAAGGATGTGGACATGGAACCCAGCCAAATAGAGGAGCAACAGCAAATGCCACCCATCTCCACTTGATCAAAGATGCTTCATCAACATTGTCGACAAGAGAATTATTCTGAGTCCATGGGAGGAAACCCCTATGCATTAAAGTGGCAAAAACCATAACTTGGGGTCCACCACCTCAAGTGTAGCAAAGGCTCAAGTCTAGATTTGATTCATATTTCTCCAAAATCCTTTTTATCAAGGATCAGGAATCAGAGTCTTCTTTCTCTGAATAACATTTTCCATGCGACGATGAGAATCGCATTAGAAGCACTCTTTCAAGGATGAATAACATTTTCCATGCAACGATGAGAATCGCATTAGAAGCACTCTTTCAAGGAGGAATGAGGGGAGCCCATCTCATCCACGGAAAGTACTGCAAACACAATGCTGGTGGGTGTGGACAAACCCACTCTAGAGAAGCAATACACTGAAGTAAGGAATCTTTTATCCTAAAAGATGCTAAATTGAAATCAAAACTGGCTCAGATGAAGCTTGCAACATGGGACACTAATCCCAATTCCTCTGAAGGTGAAGGGCCACAGTCCTTCCTCCCTTGATTAGGGCTCTTCATCAAAATGACCCATCTAATATACCTTCTTCTTTGTAATGCTCCGTATGCTTCAATCAGGCAGCTATTACAGATGAGATGGTTTAAAGAATGACAATGGATGGTTTGAAGAGCTCATAAATTTCATTTGTCAGATGGCCTTTGGCCTACGAGAATCGTTATCAACAACACCTATGATACACACTTTCCCCCAAGTTTGAATGCAGTGGGTTTCCACATTAGCGTATCGCTCACCTCCTAGAGGCTTGTGGGGATAAAACCAAGAACAAACACCTACTGTTAAGCCAATTTGTGGAGACGCTCTGGGGTTCATACCTCACATGCCATCTATCCCCAGGTTCTATCACATCTTGGAAGCAAATGCACGAGGAATTCTTTGTCTGCTTCCATTACACACATTGATATTCACATGGACAAACTCATGGATTCAAAATAAACAGAGCACACTTAATTTAGGTTCGACCTCTCTAATACGATGCCCAAACCAGAAACAGATCCTGAATCGTCGTTAAGGTATCCTAAGGATCAACAAGCAACAAGCCTTAAATTTTAACGAGGACCTGAAAGATTCTGAAAGTCAAGAAGATTCTTCTAAGACTAAATAAGTTAGAGGTGGACGACGTCCTCCCCAAAACAAAAGGAAAGGCAAAGGTTCTTACTTTAAAAGAAGGATTTAACAAAAAGTATTCCTTCAGCAATGAGTTGCTTCCCAAGATATTTGAACGACTGTTGCAATTAGGTAACTAGAACTCTCAAGCACCAGGAATCCTGAAAACTGGATGGATTACATGACGTAACGGAAGATTGTTGATCTGTCAAATATTTTATCTAAAAGATGATCCAAGAAAAGAAGGTGATCATCGAAGAGGGAGATAGCGTCTGTTGACAGTTGACACTACCTTAGTAGTGCTAACCAATCAATCAGAGATTCAACTAGGTCCCCATCCTACTAAAGTTGGATGCATGTCCACTCCTCAAACTGCATGAAATATGCTCGGACTATCCCGGAATCTTGACTTGTCAACACCTCTGATCAGTGTTAAAAAAATCGACTCGACCAAGATACTCAGGCCCTATCCGAGGCAATTTACTCGGTCCCTGGCCAAGGCGATTTACTCTGGCGAATCCGAGTAACTCGCCTGAGTCCAGCTCTTCTTTTTTTTAAACAAAATGAAGATAAAATAATGGTTATATATCATAAGCACCATATTTTTCACATGCATCGCAAAATAGCGCACTGACCTTGTTGCACGAGGTCTTGAGTTCAAGTAGGGCTGCCAATGGACTGGGCCTGCATGCGAGCTACCAGGCAGGGCCCACCAGTGGGCCTCGAGCTGGGCCCGGTCCATTTTGAATATAAGCTGTTATCGGGCATGGCGGGGCCGGGCTTGATAAAGCTGGAATTTATCCAGCAGGCCAGACTGTCCCTGGGTAGCTCGTTAATCTCGTCTTGGCCCAAATAAGGCCCAACCCAGCCCATTTAACATGCTTTTTCTTTCTTGTTTTAATAAAAGCTTCACTCTTCAAAATTTTAATGTGTATAGTAAGGCAAAAACAAAAGCTTCTATACACTTTTTCGGGAATTATGGGCTCTGCACATAGATGAAAGAAAACACATGCTCAAATTCTAAAATTCTCTCTTTTGGTGCAGATAGATGAGAGAAAACACATAAATGGAACTCCTAAACTTGAGATGCAGCTAGCTACATAAAGGGACATGAAAGTTTTGTTTATACATGTTATATAAGTAGCTAATACAAGAAGTAATCTTCGACCATCACTTGATCATTGCTGATTGAAATTGAATACTGATGATATTTCTTGAACTATGTTTTCATTTTTCTTATCTATAAAGATTGGGTCCAGGGATGAGAATGCAGAGCTCAAAAATAATTTTACATCATGTTCTGATCCTAAAGCATATTTCGTGAATATGCAGTTGAAAGCCACTTCATTAGAAATATTTTCTATACAACTCTCTAAATTATTTAAGAGCAAGCATCTCCTATCCATTAAATACTTCCATGAATATTAATTTGCACTGTCCACACATTTGACATGGCATGGAATGATGTAGGTCCACAGTATTAATAAAAAACATACATCAGCAAGCAGAACGTTTTTTTTCCTTTAAGAAAGGTAAGAAGAATGGAAAATACTGTAAAAGTTAAATTTCATGAAGATATAGCCAATCCATCATTTCCATGTTACCCTCACCAATAACATATGGATCATTCTTCCATACTTTGGTCCAGCTGATATCTTGAAAAACTTACTCTATTCAACATAGCACCAATTTTATATCTTTTCCTTTTCTTTTTTTTCTTTCTTGTTTAGTTTGTTTGAAACTTAGCATTAAAATTTGGTAAAAGGAAAGTGCCACAAACCTACCGTGCCGGACCCGGGCCTCTATACATTTTCTGGGCTTACTTGGCCGGGCTGATGCCGGACTTATTTTGGGCCAGGCCTTACCGGGCCAGCCCGGAGTAGGATTCGAACCCTAACAGCTTAATGGGGGGTTAAAACTTATTCTATCATACTAACCAGAAAGAATTCATAACACATTTGACTTAAATTTGAGCTATTAAGATAATTGAACTAAAAACAATGATGTACACCTAACTCGCCCAAAACTCGTGAGTTACTTGGCCGAGTCCAAGTGGCCTCGGCTGAGTTTTAAAAAGTTGCCTCTGATCATATTGATGATGGGTGGACTATTTACATTAGTGAACAAGAGAAGAAAAATGCTACAACAATAAGCCTTGAGATATGTGAAGAAAATCATCAGTAAGGGTGTGTTTCTATGAGTGCGAGAGTGTGTCAAGCCCGAAAGTCAATGCAATGCTGATTGGGAAGGAGACCCAAAAACTCATAGCGCAATATATGAAGGGGTGCAGTTTGCAAACGGATGCATCCGTAGGTGTAGAGGTAAGGTGCACCTTCAAATTTTGTCATGGTATATAGTTTTGATGTAAAATGTTATTAGGATTATTTCAAAATCTATATTTATATCTAATTATAAAATTTTAAATTTTAAAAATGGTTAAAATCAAGTAGATCTATAAACATATGATAATCTTGAAAATGAACAATGTAGATAATATGTTGTAAAATGCACTATTTTTTAGACGTAAAACCTTTTTATTTTTCATAGTCATATATCTCGATATCGAGATGATCAATCAAAAGGTTTTTCAACATTAAAACTACCTTTTCCGATAGATTTTTGAGGGGCATCCATAGTTATACATTATAAGGTAGCATCCTTAATATAAACTTTTTCCATATATGAATGGATAGCAAATTGTCTCGTGGGCAAGTAATAAGCAGCCGAATGCTGCATTTAAGCCTAATGTAGAGCAGCTATGATGGCCACATGCGGATGTGTGCCGTTAACTTGGTTGCTCAAGAAGTTTGGAGTGGCCATAGACTACATTGTCCCGATGCACAGTGACACCAATACTTGTTGGGTGCGGTTTTGTATAGAGTGGGGGCTCTAAACATTCAAAGTAAAGCGCATCTTCAAATAGCGTTGAGAAATGCGATTTCAATACTAAAAATCTTTGTGATAGCTTTAAAATATATTTCATCTTTAATTATGAAATTTAAAGCTTCAAAAAAAGTGTAAATCGTGCAAATCTATGAAAATCTTGAAAATTGATGATCCAAAATTGCCTTACAAGATGCACTACTTCCAAAACTTGAAATCCATTTTTCTCTCATGTTCATGCATCTTGATATCGAGAAGATCTTGAGGATATTTGAGCATCAAAACAACCTCTTCTAGCGAAGTTTTTTAGGTGGGCTCTAATTTAATTGTTTAGAGCCTCAACTCTACTATAAACTCTTTCTTTGTCATATTGGCATTAAATCTAATCCTGAATGCATGCATAAAGTAAATCCATGTACACTATCACTTTGTTCATAACAAGGTATTAAGCAAGGAGATTAACTTGTCAATGAGATGTCTTCACTAAAGCACTAAAAGTAGATGAGGAATGTGATTCACATACAAAGAAAGGAGAAAACCCGAAGGGTGTCGTTTGTATAAGGCTGAGGACCTAAACAATCAAAGTAAGGCGCAGCTTCAAATGGGGCATATACAAGTAGTTTTAGAATAAAAAATCTTTTTGTTGGCTGAAAATTTATTTTCATCTCTAATTATAAAATTTAAAGACAAAAAAAAGTGTAGATCGAGCGGATCTATGACCTCTTAAAAATCTTGGAAATTAGCGATCTAGATAGTACATAACAAGATACCTTATTTCCAAGAGTTGTTTTTTTCGTATCCAAATTTTTGTACTTAAGTTACTCACGCTGCATAACTTAAAGGGTGTTGTTTGTATAAAGCCAAGGCTCTAAACAATTAAAGTAAAGCACACCTTCAAAAAGTATCAAGAAATGTGGTTTAAATACTGGAAATCTTTGTGATAGCCTTAAAATATATTTGTATCTCTGATTATAGAATTTTAAAGCTTCAACATTAGTGTAGGTGGAGCAGATCTATGAAAACTTGAAAATCTTGAAAATTGACGGTCCAAAAATTCATTACTAGATGCACTAGTTTCAAAACTTGAAATCCATTTTTTTCTCATGTCCATACATCTTGAGGTCGAGATGTTCAACTTGATGATATTTATGCATCAAAACAACTTCTTCTAGTGAAATTTTCACCCTAATTTCATCGTTTAGAGCCTCACACTTATATAAACGTTTTCCAAATCTAAATCCTATTTACTAAAAATAATTATCTGATAATTCTTAAGTACATCCCTAATTTTGAAATCTAAAAAGAATCACTCTTTTTAGAGTTAAATAAGAGCCTACCTCAAAAATTGGTTAGCGCTTGACGATTTGCAATTCTACGTTCTAGGTTCAATTGCAATCATGGGTAGGGGGCATCTCCCAACTTACTCACCCCAAAAAAAAAAAAAAAAAGAATCCAAAGCTGTCATTTTTTATTATCAATGTCCAAAGTGGAGGTATTTCTGTATTTCACAAAAAAAAAAAAAAAAATGTTGGATTATCAATGTACAAAGTGGAGATATTTCACCAAAAATAAATAAAAAGTGGAGGTACTTCACCAAAAATATATATATACATGAAGCTGACATTTTGGATTGTCAATGTCACAAGTGGAGGTATTTCAGAGAAGGGTCAATGTCTAAAGTGGAGGTATTTCAGAAAAGGGTCAATGTCCAAAGTGGAGGTATTTCAGAAAAGGGTCAATGTCCAAAGTGGAGGTATTTCAGAAAAGGGTGAAGCGTGTATTAAGTGTGAACTTTGGATCGTCAATGTCCAAAGTGGAGGTATTTCAAAAAAGGGTGAAGCGTGTATTAAGTGTGAACCTTGGATCGTCAATGTCCAAAGTGGGGGTATTTCAGAGAAGGGTCAATATCCAAAGCGGAGGTATTTCAGAAGAAAAGGGTCAATGTCCAAATTGGAGGTATTTCAGAAAAGGGTCAATGTCCAAAGTGGAGGTATTTCAAAAAAGGGTGAAGCGTGTATTAAGTATGAAAATTATTAAAGAAAAATTGTAAAAACCTCTCCAAAATGGACTTTCCAATCAATTTACCCTACCTAACTTTTCTTAGCAACTTTCTTTCTCAAAAATCATGTTTCCTAACAAATACCCCCAATACAACTTTTCCTTCCAAAAATCATGTTTCGTAGCAAATACCCCCAATACAAATAGTTTTGACAAAAATACCTTTTTCATACATAACATATCATTTTTGGATCCCAATAAAAGGAAACACCGGAGCTCTCTTGTACAACGCCAGACTGCTAATTTCAAAGCGCAGGACCACAAATTCTAAACATCGGATTACCCCTTTAAAATGCCAAAACGTCGGACTGCCCTTTCAAAATGCCGGACTACCATTTCAAAATGTCAGGCTACCCATTTTTCTAATAGCATAATCTCCGGACCACCACAATGAAACACCAGACTGTCCATTCCAACAAAATAATCACCGGACCACCTCTTCCAAACTCCAAACCGCCTCTTCCAAACACCGACTACCCTCTCCGGCGAAAATGATTTTTTATGTAAATGAAGGATATTTTCTTAAAAAACAAATAACTTTTTGTATTAGGTCTTTGCCAGGAAACATAGGTTTTGGAGGGAGTTGTTAGGAAAGCTTAAGTGGTGAGTAAAATACTTGGAAAGTCTATTTTGAGGGTATTTTATAATTTTTTCCATTATTAAAGCCGTGGCACCTCAAAACTATGCTAATTATTAAGATTTTTTTGAACTTTTGTGTCTATTCAATACACTCTTACAACCATCTATTTTGAAATTTAAGAAACAATAATGATTATAATCTTGATGTACGAAAGATAAATGAACTCTTTATAAACAATCCCTTATGAAGTTTAAATCTCAAAAAATGATGTAGAGTATATCTATAAACAATTACAAATTTTGAAAATAGATGGTCCAAGATATATATTACAAGATGTATTATTTTCATAAATTGGAATCCGTTTTATTTATATGTATACATACTTCGAGGTTGACATGATCAATTTGAGAGTTTTTTTTAAGCATCTTAAGAGTATATACCCGTGGTTTTGGGGTGCGGCTTACTTTAATAGTACAAGGTCGACGCCGCACACAAACCTTTTCTTTCAGAAAAAATAAGGAGGACGAGAAAATGGGGCTCAAATTTCTCAAATATATACACAGTTTAACGGTGCATCTGCTCCATTGCCACTGTAAACCCTAAGCATTATTTCTGCAACGAATCATGTAAGTGCTTACTCCTTTTCCCTTAATCCCTATGAGCACATTGATGGTTGACTAATCCTCTGACAAAATTAGTTATCTCATTAAAGATATATACAATGGAAATTTATCGCAGTAGGTGTAAAAGAGCTTCCTTTCTATCTCTGCGGAGCTTGAACCTAATCCTAGTTTTATTAATGCGTAACTTGCAGGATAATGTGGAATTTTGTGTTTTTTTCTGGGAAATTTGGTGCACATTTATTTGTGCAACTGTCTGATCGTAACCTTATTCCAAAAGACATATAATTCCATTTAGAAGAATAAGACATAAAAGAATTGGTTTCTTTTTTAAGTTTTTTATGTTGCTAATTTTGAACTATAGTGTAGTTACAGGAAAAATGTGTTCAAACTATTGTTTGATGGATTCCAGCTGATGACCTGTAATGGATGCAACAGTTCATCCTGCAATGCATACATCTATATTTACAATTTTGCAAAAAATGAACATTAATAGGTCGCAAAAATTGATGGAATATTATTGGTTATTGTCAATTTCTCTGAAATTGTTCAATGGGAAATTTATCCAAATACCCATGGGAGATATACTATTTAACATTCTACCTATATCTTTTGATTTAATTTGAAAACACCCATCAAAAGATACATGATCATGAGTTGGAATAGTTGCAATTGGTAAAATGTTAAGTAGTTAATCTCTTGGGTATTTGATAAATTCCCGCTATTTTGTTGGGGTAATTTTGGTTTGGGTCTTTCAACTGGACTTGAAGATCCCTTTGGACTGTAATTAAGTGGTGCAAATTGATGTGTAATATGATTTTATTAATACAAAAACATAAAAGTCACCACCCATCAAACAAATAAAAATTGGTGGAAAATGAATGACAAGACATGTTTTTTCCTACTTAAATGACACCATCTATACAGAATTCTGAGCCTCATAAGAAGCCATACTGTTAGAAACCTAATTAGCTTAAGGGGAGTTTTCCAATATTGTCCATGGCTTGGGGCATTTATTAAAGAACTGGAACCCTGGCGATTCTGGAGGCAAAATCTAGGAACTGCCCCGAATCTCACCTATTTTTTTTACTTTCTTATTTTTTTTAAACAGACTTGGCCACGTCTTGTTCTGACTCAGCCAAGTCGGATGGCGTGACTCAGGATTAGGACCCCAATGAATCTCAATTGAAGCCTTGATTCTTAAACAATTGCTTGGTGTTTCCACCTTCTCGTCTTGTGTTTTTTTTTTTTTTTTGGTTCCTTCCAACCTTTTGCAGAGTGTTTTTAAGTCATTTAATAAAAAAAATTGAAAGCAATTACACTTTTAGTTTCAAATTGAGCTGGCATTCCTTAAAAGGGATTGCAAACAAGGCTTTAAATAAGGTTTCACACTCCCCTTTCTTTTCTGCATTGGAGCTGCTCATTATGAACAAGAATCTCAATCATAAATTATGTCTTTGTGCAGCTGGTATTCAAATATCAATCTTATCTTTGGGGACGAATTGCCCATACATTGATCAAGGGCCAGTTAACTTGTGAGCATCATTTGCCTTGTGCCTATTAAGGTTCATAATGTATTTGACAAGCATAGGAAAAGTGTACAAAGAGACCATTTACTTTTCATACGAGGAGGTCACAATTACTCGCCCATCAAATTTCAAATCAGATGGTTGTGAGAATGTCATTGACTAGACTCAAAGTTCAAAAAAAAATTATCAAACTTCATGAAACATTTCAAGCCATCCAATTTGACATCTAATGACTTGGAGTAGTTGTGACCTCCTTGTAACAAAGATAAATGGTCCATAGTATACAAGCCCACAAGCATACAGTGGTTCTGTTTATTCTTTTTTAATGACACCTCACATTTCTCTCCCTCTACATTGACGAAATTTTTCCCAAAAGCATATGCCTATGTTGTCACACCTACTCTGTAATTTAGATACTCCACTCATCTGCATTTACCCTCAGCCCACTTTGAGCACGACAATATGTGAGGCCCCAATATAGCCTCTATTTTGCCGTAGCTTTCCCTTGCAACCTTGCTCAGAAAGAGTTGTTCAATGAATGCCCCACTTCCTATCTTGACCATTTCTGCGGTGATGATGTCTTGCTTCGACTTAGCTTGACAACCACCTTAACATAATGCTTGCGAGTTATAGTACACTTCAACAAATGTCAATGCCCTTCACCTTGTATTTCTCCTTTCCCACAATAGGGAAGTTCTCATGGCTCCCCCTACCTTGCAAATAATTCAGCACCAGAAATAATATCTACATCTCAGAGTGAAAGAAAGAGAATAGTACTTTAGAAATTTTGATATATTGTTTGTTGTTACTCTGCTTTTTTTCTGTCTTTCATTTTGTAATGTTCTTTAATGAAAGACGATGCAGTTACGTTGTTCATAAATGCAGATGGATGGAGATAATTTGTCACACACCCAAAAGAATTATGCTGCAGATCTAGAATCCATAAGAGAAGCTAAAACTCGGATTGGGCCATACATACACACCACTCCAGTCCTCACGTCTTCCACGTTGGATTCTATCTCTGGGAGAAAATTGTTTTTTAAGTGTGAGTTATTTCAAAAGGGGTAAGAATTCAATATAGATTATGAACATGACATTTTATTATCTCACTTTTACCTTTTTTCTGAGTTATCCATTGACCTCTGACTTCTACACAAAAATGATACAAGATAATTCAAACCTGATTCTTTCCCCTTCTATAGATTTGTAAAAGTATGCTAGAAAATATATTACGGGAATCTACATTATTGCATTCTGATTTATGGACTTTTTTTTTGCTAAATACCCGGCCCAGTGGAGCTTTTAAATTCAGAGGTGCTTGCAATGCTATATTTTCACTTCAGGATGACCAAGCGGCTAAAGGGGTCGTAACGCACAGCAGGTTCGCTTTAAGCTCTCGAGAATGCCTAGTTCATCATGTTTTCTTACATTTCAGAGACATTTTGCCTAAATTTTGATGTCAATGTCTTGCCAAGACAAATTTGGATATGGTGGCCGAAACAACCTCAAGGTCCCCATTTTCCTTTTTGATAAATAACCTTTAATTTCCTTATGAAATTGAAATGTACTCGTTTCTGATTTGCCCCAAAGGCCCGACAAAAATGAGAAGCATAATTTTCTCTATAAAAAATTGTGTTGAGTCATGTGTTGAACCTTAACAATTAAAATGATAAAGGCAAAAGAAAAGGAAATTGGGGTAAAACTGTGGCATTGATGAACCTGCCTATATAATGGGGATATTGTGTATGGCGATCATGAGTGACAGTCAAGTGAGCTTTTTCTTTTGTGAGGCCATCAGCGAGCTCATCTGCTTCTCACTTTGTATACCAGAATTGGATATTAATCATGTGCAAAAATCTTGAATTTTGTTAAACTCTTGGTAAAATTTCCATGGGCAGAGGATCTGTTTTGTGGCCCATGTGATAATGCTTGCTTAAGTTCCCTCAATCCTGAGGTTGTCACCCCAATTTCTGTCAAAATGTTGGAGACCCGCTAAGAGAGCTCCTGGTTCTACATGCAATGAGTCTCTGACTTCTGCAGGCTGGAATAGGAAAGAAGGATTTGTACTTGATGATTTCAGTAAAACCTGCCAATGTCTGTAACGCCTGGGTTTCTTTTCTAGTCCCCCGTGAAAAATTAATTTGATTTGACCTGGTTTTGGTGGTATCCTAGTTGAGGGGTTCTGTGGTTTGTGTCAAATAGTTCAGATGACATTTTTTCACTGGCTTTGTAGCATGATTGGCGAAAAAACTTAGAAATTCTTTTCAGGTTGGCCCAGGAAATGACTGAAGACGTGATTCGACTATGGTGTTGTTCTTTGGGTAGCCACTCCTTGGAAAACAGCCAAATATGCTGAATGTGCTCCAGTAAAATGCACTAGATAACGGCTAAGACATTGATGCACGAAAGCAGCCTTCGAATGGCAAGAAAAGGGGGAGATATCCATGATAGAAGTAGGTTATCGAGGGAGCGAGGCAGACCCATGTCAAACAGGCCAAGGACAAAAGATCAGATGCATGTTACAAAACTACAATGTTGAGAGAAAGATGGTCTACAATCTCCTCTTCCTCCAAACACATGGCACGTTAATTTGGACGGAGTATTGCCCTGTTCTTAATATGGTCCAGGTCAGAGCCTTTTTGGAAATGACAGCCAGTAAAAGGCCTGTACTTTTGAGGTGCCAGGAATAGACCGTACAACGTAGCAATTTCTGGCCTTTGGTCTGTAGTATATAGTGCATTGTAGAAAGATGAAACCTAAAAGTTGACATTGACATTGATGTTGACGTAGACGTTTTGGCCCCGAATTAGTTTGTCCACACCATGGTCAGGAATGAAGCAGGATCTGACCATCTCAAGCAAGTTTAGCAGCACCAAAGTCTTCTCATAACAAAGGTTTTACCTGAAAGTCGGTGTCCATATTTGCTGCCACCCAGGCAATCAATCACACTCACTATTTGCATCTTGCGATTTCTGGCCAGTAACAAACTCTGATTCCACCGTACAATCTTGGATCATACACCTTTCCAACAACTAACCCATTCCCTTTCTGAGAATGGGTTGGGGCCTTTGCGGTAGTACCAACAAACCCTATGATGAAATCTCTGACTCCATTCTCACCAAAGAGTAGGGGCCCAAATCCCCACTGACTTACCCTTCTTTTTTTTTAACCCATTCCCTTTCTTCATAAACGTATGTGGAGGGAATTCCTTTCCACATCCTTGAGAATAGTCTTTGTTCTCTCCTTGTTGCATTTGAGTGCCATAACTATGTTTGATGACTTGTTGCTATAGATGATTTTGGTAGTTTGCAAAGCGCCAACGCTATTTTTCCAAGAAGCGGTGTTTTGTCCTTTGAATTTTCCAACTGCATGACCTCCTTCTCTCTTTGTCCTGCATACTTCCTCCTAATAACCACGTGAAATTCGTGGCTGCTTCTGTCCAGCTCTGCAGTAGTTATCAGATCATTTTCTTGATCTCATGGACTATATTCATGAGCATTTTGGAGACTAACATGTAATATACTAGTATATTGAATAAAGTGGCTTTGATTGAAGTTATTCTACCTCACATGAAAGAAAGCGATCATTCCAAATAGTGATTTATGGGGTTTTCTGACACAAAATGGTAATTTTTTAGTCTTGTTTTTAGTTTGTCTGTTACACACCTAAGATGACAACATGGGTTTGGTGGATCAGCCATAGACCCTCCTACCCCAAAACTTGTTCTTTGATATTTTCATGTGTAGACCAGTGCTTGACCCGAAACACTCAAGGAACAACCAAATTTTGTAAATATGCCATGGGGACGCATCACAAAACACCAGAGTGTCGTTGGTATATAAGAGATGGGATATGACTGGCTCATTATATGAGGGTACTAAAATCCTCCAGCAAGCCTTGTTGATAGAGGTGCTAGATAGATCTACCAAAGCTGTCTGCAATAATGGCAAATAAGAATGGAGACAATGGGTCACTATGTCAGATTCCCCTAGTAGAGTTGAAATAGCCTCGCAGTCTACCATTTATAAGGACCAAAATAATGGGTTATCGAGATACCATGAACATTGATCTCAATTTTGTTGGGAATCCCGTTGAGCATGTTAATTGATTAAGAATACCCATCTAAAATGATCCTAGGCTTTTGACATTTTGGCCATCTAAAATGATCATAGGATTTTTATATTTTCCAATTTCTAAATGATTCCTGGCTTCTTCAAGCAAAACCATGTGTTGATACACACATGAGCTACCAAGGCTTCATCTAGGATTTGATGAGCTTTGACAAAGGCACTCTGCGGCAAGGCGATCCCTTGGTCTAGTAACTACCAAAGAGAGATGCCAGGAATTTTGGAAGGATTTTGTAGCTGTTGTTCAACAAGCTTATGGGCCTGAAGTCCTTGATCTGTTCCGTTCCTGTCTATTTTTAGTGAAATATGAAATGGGAAAATATTCAGTAAGAATCAAAGACTCCTATGGTGTCTTCACATTACCCCAGCTGTCAGATATCAGCAAGGGATGGTTAAGGTGTGTCATTCCTCATGTAAAGTCCCTTAAACAAATGACAGAATTCGACCAGAGGAGCGACACACCCTGGCCATCTGCTATTGACACTGGATGGCTAGGTTGACATGAAGGCACTGTAGGAAACTTGTGTGCACTTACTGTGAGCAAATCCTTATAAAGTATTGATATTAAGAAAAGCCAAATATGTAGTGAATAAATTTCCCCTAATTTGACTTTTGAACAGAAGTTACAAAAAATGGATTCTGAATTTTGGCCCATTTGTTAAAAGAAACTCAGTCTGTTGAATTAAAAAATCAATTCATTATTGGACAGGAATCGCTAAGTTCCAGCCCTTGCCCTACTTGCTGCCAACCTAAATGCCCAATTTAAACCAAAATTTGTTTTGCCTAGATTTAAAACCAGCTAAAATCTTGATGCATGGATCTAAGCATCCATGTTCTTTGTACTTATTATTGCCTCTTTCTTATCATATTTGTAACTGGGGTGTTTCATATAGTGGTAACCATGCCGCGGCGGTGTCTTTGGCAGCAAAGCTACGAGGAATACCAGCTTATATTGTTATACCCAAAAATGCTCCAAAATGTAAGGTTGAGAATGTCAAACGTTATGATGGCCATGTTATTTGGAGCAAGCCCACAATGCAGTCAAGGGAGAGCACTGCTGCAAAGGTGCAAGATGAAACTGGTGCCTTGTTGGTTCACCCATTTAATGATGGCCGCATTATAAGGTACGTACCTTTACTTTTTTGAGTTTTAAGTTTTTGGGATGTGCCATATTAATTTATGTACTTATTTTTAAACAATTCTTCAAACTAGATATCATGCAAGGTTCCTGTGATGACCCTTGAACAGTTGATTTACTAATATAGCCTGACTAAAGAAAAGTTGATTTACGGAATCCTATGTGGATTGATTGGATTCAAGAATATGCCGAGTTCATAGATTACCTAATACAACCTTCAATTGTTTCTAAGATGTTACATGGAAAAGCGTATTATACTAGATGGAGTGGGTTATAATAGAGGCAAAGAGAACCATGACATTCATATATAACTAGAACTAGCCAAATGAAAACCATATTCAACCTATATGTTTTCCTTTTCCAAGGAAACCTTGTTCTTGTTTTCGTATAATTGAACCTGCTAGACTTGGGGAATGGTCTCTACTAGTGACAACCACATGAAACTAGCAATATATGCTGTGCACTATGACTCTAGCCATAAGTCGCCATTTTTTTTATCCGAATTTAAGAAAAATACTCAGAAATACACAAAGAACATCCAAGATTTTTAGGGGACTGCAAGGCACAACTAAGATCTTCTGAAGTTGATCAAGCATTGAATAATACATTACCTGAGAACTATCTTCTGGTTCCCATGCTAAGTTCTTTTAAAAAATTGAGAAATCCATGTAGAAATTTATATCATTAACTGGAATGTGACACTATGCCCTTTTGAAGTTGATCAAGCATTCAATGGTGTGTTAACCAAGAATCAATTTCTGGTGGTTTTCTATCCTAATTTATGAGGTCTAGGACCATTGGTTCTGCTAACAATAATATATTTTGGCAAGATAATTGATTTTTCCTTCATAATCAACTTCACTTGTATGCATAAAATTCTTGTCATTTACTTTGTTGTTTTCTCTATATGCCTTGACTTGGTTGTTTCTTTTGAAGAGGAAAAATAAATATTGCCAATTTTTGCCTGGTCCACGTTTTAAGCAATATACACACTGCACTACTGGCATCGTCGCCATTTGTGATCCTTGTTGAATAGCACTTACAAACTTTTCCTTTTATTCATATTGATGTAAATCATTTGTACTCAACTGAGAAAAATTATAAATCAGCATTGATTATCAATAAAAGTTGGCATCTTGTAGCTGAGATATAAATGATGAACCTTCTTCACACAAAGACCTTTAGGAAGTATAATATCCTTGACAATGAACCAACCTTACATATCTCAAGCTATGGTGCTAACTAATAGCATGTTTAGAAAAAGAAAATTTGTCTCATTAGTATGTAAACACTGGATATATTGTGGATGGGGTAAAACCTTGAAAACCTGTATTTCCCTATTCCCAAGATGGTGGCTTGGTTTGGCGACTTAAGTGTGCTATACAAACTGGCCCTGAGGTAATGGAGAACAGAGCAAAGGAGATAATTTTCATTTGGGTATCATCAATTACCAATTTGATAATTTTTACATGGGTATTATCAATTACCAATTCAATAAAGAAATCTCAATCTCACTGGTCGCCTCATAGTTTGCTGCTTTTCTCAGTAAAAGAAATGTCTGCAAATTATCAGATGCACAACGAGATTGATCCTTACATCTTTAAATTATTATCATGTAAATGCTAAGAACCTGCATGAAATATATGATCATCAAATAGGCATATACTGCTGCTTTGTCAGATTACAGTAATGGCTAACCCACACATGGAAGACCTTATTCTTGTTTCCTTTCATTTTAGAAGTGAAAATATGCTTAACATCTTTAGGGACCAAAAAAACCATCCATCCCATTTTTCACACTTTCTTTTTTGCACTTAATCTGTGATCACAATCAACTGTTGATATGCTTTTTAATGCTTTTAGTGGCCAAGGTACGATAGCATTGGAGTTACTGGAGCAAGTACCCATGGTGGACACAATAGTTGTTCCAATAAGTGGTTCGTTCTCACTGAAGTCATCTCTCTCTCTCTAGTCTCAAGTTCTCATTTAACATGTTTGAAACTTGAAGTTGCTTCACTTTGATTTCTCCCTCTGAAAATTTTAGGAGGGGGTTTGATTTCGGGGGTGGCCTTGGCTGCCAAGGCCATGAACCCCTCAATTCGGATACTTGCAGCCGAACCTACAGGGGCAGATGATGTTGCGCAATCCAAAGCAGCAGGAAAGATAGTGACACTGGCTCAAACCCATACTATTGCAGATGGACTGAGAGCTCATCTTGGTGATCTAACCTGGTAAATTTATGCTTAAATCTTAGCAACCTCTGATCTATCTATTTTGGTTGTAATTCAACATGCTCTCTCTCTCGCTCTCTCTTGCACACACACACACGTTAGCTCAACTTAACTGAATTTGTTCACTTGTCCATTTGTGTATTTATTATAGTTCCATTCACGTGATATCCTTTTTATTCATAAAGATTGACCCTGAAAAATATGAACCATCAATGAAAACCAGGCCGATTGTTCGAGATTTGGTGGACGAAGTGATCACAGTGGAGGAAGGTGAAATTGTGGAAGCCATGAGAATGTGTTATGAGATACTGAAAGTAGCTGTGGAACCTAGTGGAGCTGTTGGCCTTGCTGCTGTTCTGTCACAGCAATTTAGAGAGATGCCAACATTGAATCAATGCAAAAACATCGTGATTGTTCTTTCAGGAGGGAATGTTGATCTTGAAATAATTTGGAAATCATTGAGCCTGCAAAGCTGATACCCATATTGAGCATCACTGTTTTTTTTGTGTGGCGGTATTCCAAATAGAATTAAGTATATGACTCTCTCTCATATATATATTTTTTTCTACTTAAATTGAAACAGAAGGCAAAATTATGGAATATCGCTGGTCTCAAAACCTGGAACCAGCATGGTTCTTTCTGCCAATCCACCATAAATCCCAACATTGATGTTTATGGTGATGTTCAGTGAGACCATTCAGATTATTGGAGATGAGTTGTGCGCTCTGAGAGAGAGAGAGAGAGATGTGCACTGAGAGAGATGATGTTGGATGAGATGTGCACCGGATGGGAGAGAAATATGGGGGGGAGTCAGTTTAGTTAATGGAGAATGCAGGAGGAGCAAAATAGAAAGGCCAAGCATAATCACATGGGGAAAGACAGCCGGGATACACCTTTTTCTAGAGAGAGAGAGGGATGACGCCTTGCTAACAATTACACTAGTGGTGTGAGACAGGTAGCCATGTACTTTGGTTGAACCTCAAGACTGCAATTAACCTTTCACGTGAGCTACTCGCATGGCTTTCATAAATTATTACAACTATCACTATTGTTCATGGCAACGCAGGCACCACTGTTTTGGAATGCAAATAAGAATGTTAGTATGATTAAATCCATTTGTACAATTCTCTCTGTTTGTTGTGTAATGTTTACTTTTTGTTCCAAAAATTGAAAATAAAGTCACAAGCAAGTGTTCATTGTTCAAAACAATAAGGTGCAGGTCTTAAATTCCATTCCATTCCTACCATGAATAAGGGACTTACCCTATCAGCAAATTTTACTGAATTTCTTCAACCAAACCATTGACTGGTTTGTAAGACAACTGCAAACCGAGCTGATCTACCAGAAACAAACGCAAGATTTCATCTAAAAATTTTCAGATATGGCTCACATTGAAAAAAACGATAGTCTTTATGCCCTTTGTAGATTATCCATATGAAGACAGTTTATTCCCAGAGGCATCCACCTCATGCCAGCAAAAGAAATCTCCATTCACATGGGGGTAGAGAGAGTCCAAATGCACGTACACAGAGAGAACCAAGCAGGCTGCAACAAAGCGAAGGCATCTCCTTCCACATGGAAGGAGAATAAGAGTGTTTTAAAGCAAAATCATTGCCACCGAATGAACCAAATAAGGCAGTAACAGATGTTCAGATCTTAATCCGCTTTTCAGTGGGTTTTGTTGAGACCTTTATCACCAAGCAAGCAGGTGAACTCTTTCTGCTGAAGAATCTTCTCTTTATTGACAGGTAACACTCAGAGGCATTCCACATATTGCATGGTATAATTGAATGATTCCAAATTGCAGTCAGGAAAACCTTCTTTCACATGCAGGGAAGAGAGAGAGAGAGAGAGAATCTTTTCCACATGGACTAGCAGCAAAAGCCACTAGGAATCCTCAGTGGGAAAAGCAAGTAAGAAAAAGCCATAGGCATTCTGGAATTCATCCCCGTCCATATATGAAAAATAAGTACACACATGCAACAAACAGATCTTCAGCATTCAACACATTGCATATAGAGAGAGAGAGAGAGAGAAGCAAGTAGAATCTTGGAATATGAGTTCAACATATCCATGAAAAGGAAGACAAAAAAAAACTTGAAACCAACAGGTTCAGCCCCAAATTAACACTATAACAGTATTGCCCCAAAAGTAGTAGAGTAACAACACAACCATAAACTTCTCCCAAAAAGAAAAAAAAAACAGAATAAAAAGAAAATTAAACTGAGTTTGCAACTATAAAAAAACCCAACTAAACAATGTCAATCCTCAAAGCTCAAGCACAAACCTCAGCAACTGGATGTTGCACTCAATCCCACACAGTATGAAGAGAGAGAGGGGGGGGGACAAGTGTAACACATCCTGGGGAACAAACTATAGAGAGATAAGAGAGAGAGAGAGAGAGGGAGGAAAGACCTGCTCTCTCAACTCACTAAACCTCTTGGGGCTCCTCCTCTTCATCATCATACTCTCCCTCTTCATCTGCAGTTGCATCCTGATACTGCTGATACTCAGACACCAAATCATTCATATTGCTCTCAGCCTCAGTAAACTCCATTTCGTCCATTCCCTCACCAGTGTACCAATGCAAGAAAGCCTTCCTCCTAAACATGGCAGTAAACTGCTCGCTAACTCTCCTGAACATCTCTTGAATCGAAGTAGAATTCCCAATAAAAGTTGACGCCATCTTCAACCCAGTCGGTGGGATGTCACAAACAGTTGACTTCACATTGTTAGGGATCCACTCGACAAAGTAAGAGGAGTTCTTGTTTTGGACATTGATCATTTGCTCATCGACTTCTTTAGTGGACATTTTGCCTCTAAACATAGCAGAGGCAGTTAGGTATCGACCATGGCGGGGGTCGGCAGCACACATCATGTTCTTGGCATCCCACATTTGTTGGGTTAGTTCAGGGACAGTGAGGGCTCGGTATTGCTGGGAACCACGGGAGGTTAAGGGGGCAAAGCCAACCATGAAGAAGTGGAGACGAGGGAAGGGAATGAGGTTCACAGCCAGCTTACGCAGGTCAGAATTAAGCTGCCCAGGGAAACGGAGGCAGCAGGTCACACCAGACATGGTGGCCGAGATCAGGTGGTTTAGATCACCAACTGCAAAGTAAATAGAGAGGGAGAGAGGACTTCATTGCTAAGAAAAAGAACAAACATGGCATAGAAAAAGTGGCAACAAAAATGAAATGTGTATGCATTCAGCTATGGAAACAGCCAAAAAAAATCAGCATGATGTTTGCCAAATGTTTTTGCAGGGTATGGTTTAAAGCCCGATTTTCAGGCTAATTGAAACACCATTCACAGATGAGGTTGAGATAGATCTCTTTAGTTTCTTCAATTAAAAGCAAAAATCCAGCCCCGGGAAAGAAGAAACAAAACAAGGGCATGCAATATCAACGAAATGTGTGGAAAATAAAATAGGTTTGATCTCAGGATTTAAAATTTGATTCCAAAAATGTTCAAACAGAGAAAATCAGAGTATGAAATCTAACATTCCACAGAGCTCACATGAGCCATGCATAAAAAATATTTCAGAAAGTGCCAGACCTATGAAGAAGGAAACATTATCAAATCAAATCATTAAAAAAAACAAAAGGATAAAATTGTAATCTAGTTTTCATAAGAGGAAACTAACAATTCTTTTAAAGAGTAATGCTCGAAACCCAAATTAAGCCACCAGTATACAATATAACATGGGGACTATACAAGATAAATAATAGGAATACAAAGTGTAACTTACAGCTAGGAGTGGTGAGCTTGAGGGTCCTGAAACAGATATCATAGAGAGCTTCATTGTCAAGGACCATGCACTCATCTGCATTCTCCACAAGCTGGTGCACAGAAAGCGTGGCATTGTATGGCTCGACAACAGTGTCTGAGACCTTTGGTGAAGGGAACACAGAGAAGGTGAGCATCATCCTGTCTGGGTACTCCTCCCTGATCTTAGAGATCAACAAGGTGCCCATTCCAGAGCCAGTTCCTCCACCCAGAGAGTGACAAACTTGAAAACCTGTTACATGTGTGCACAGCCACGTGAGGATAGGATGTCTATTAAATGGCTATTAACAAAATTTGTTAGGGGCATTACAAAAATACGGAGGTGTCCTTGAGAGAAAGGAAGTATAGAGAAAATATAATAGAACACAAATGGCTTATTAGAAGTTGCAGTCAATGTAAGAACGAAAGAAAATTTGAGAATAAAAATAAAAATAAACTCGTATGTCAAGATTAGTATGCAATAATCGTGGAACAGGAAGGGTTAGACATCTGAGTTTAAGAAATACAGAGTTACAAAGGACATTGAACACAAGGAACAGATAAGTTCTCAAAATGGACGAGATTGGGAATCAGAAAAACTAAACAAATTGCTTATTATGTATTGGGTAGAAAATCATGAAGGGAAAATTTCAAGAGAATATGGATCAAACTAAAATAATAAAAATCTAGTGATCATAAGTTCTGCAAGGCCATTGGAGTTTTTCTGATTCCCAATCTCGTCCATTTTGAGATTGGAATACAAAATGGTACAGGAGCTTGTTAAATAATCCATATTAATCCCATAAAAATAAGGCATACAAGACACATTAAATACCAAATAAAATAAATCATTTGCATTGAGCAAGTAAATTTCTACATAACAAAAAGAAATTTACACTTAGTAATTACCATTTACTACTAAAATTCAAATGTTCAACAACAAAACAACTAGATCAACCAGCAAAATCATGCAGAAATCCACTCGTGTACAGATCGATCAAGAAGAGTATATCAATAACACAAGAAGGGAAAATAAAGGAAAACCAAGGAAGTTGGTGACCAAAAATGCGGAAGAGTAAGTATATTGGGCGCATATTAAAAAATGCAGATCCAGAAAGTAGACCAAGAAAACAAACTTGGTCTGAACCACGGAAAAGAATTGAAATTTTTAAACAATTAAGAAGAAAAGTCCATAATCCCGTAATATTTTCCCAGTAAGAGAAAAAACTAGAAGAATTCGTCACATAAAAATTCAAACCAGAGTAAAGTACCACAACGCCATAGTAAATCACGAATAGGAAATGATACAAAACATGAAAACAAACACAAAGAAGCCAAGAGTGGAGAAAAAACCTCAAAACAAGAAAATGAAAGAAAAACATAACAAAAAAACTACAAAAAATAAAAACATAATACAAAAGAAAACTCGCCTTGCAAGCAGTCACAGTTCTCAGCCTCCTTCCTGACAACGTCCAGGACGGAGTCAATAAGCTCTGCTCCTTCAGTGTAATGGCCCTTCGCCCAGTTGTTTCCAGCACCAGATTGCCCAAAAACAAAGTTATCAGGCCTGAAAATTTGGCCATAAGGCCCAGATCTCACACTATCCATGGTACCCGGTTCCAGATCCATGAGCACAGCCCTCGGAACAAATCTTCCACAACTCGCTTCATTATAGTAAACATTCACTCTCTCGAGTTGCAGATCTGAGTCACCATGGTAGCGACCAGTTGAATCAATACCATGCTCTGTACAAACAACTTCCCAGAACTTAGCACCGATCTGGTTACCACACTGACCACCTTGAATGTGCAGGATTTCACGCATTTTCGCAGAGGAAAATTAATGGAGGAAAGCTCGAGGAAGACTGAATCTAGGGTTTGGTGGAGAAGAATAGGGGAAATGATGTTCGTCTTCAGACAAAATTAGGGTTAGGCTTTCTGAAAATCGGGAGATGGAGATTTGGGGTTAGGGTTTGGTCTTAGTGAGAGAGGCGAGTGCAGTGAGAGAAATGGGGGAAACAGGAGGGAAAAGAGCGTATTTATCCTCTTTGCGTTAACGGCTCCCAACGGTGAGCAGGGCCAGAGCGGGAAAGCGCCGTTTGCAGTCTGGGGTTCGCCGTCAATTTGACGGCGATTGCATCTTTCAGTTGTTTTGAATTTCAAAATGATCGCGGGTGTTGAAGCCCTAGATACAAATGACTGGAAACCCGATTATTTATTCCTATAATATCTAGAATACCCTTCATATTAGAAGTCTTGCTTGGAAAGGGAATTTTAGGAAGAGGCGCCAAATCTTATCTTCTAATTTCATAAACGAAAGTTAATAAAAAAATTTGGGTATGGTTTGTATAAAGTTGCAACTTTAAACGATCAAATTAAAGTACACCTTTAAATTTTATCATAAATAATTCAAATTATGTAAATTTATAAACACTTGAAAATAAACGGTCCAGATGGTGTGTTGTAAGATCAAAACAATTTTTTATGATAAATTTTTTAGATGCACTTTAATTCTATATTTTAAAATTGTGCCCTTATATAAATTTTTTCTTTTTATAAAGGGTCACCGCCAAGATTTTACTTGGCTTAAATGTGGTCAAAATTTTGGGTTCAACAAACTAGCTTCAAATTTTCTCCTAATTTTTGTTGGGTTAAACGTTTTCAAAAAAAATTTTTATTCCCTAGAATTGCCCTTTAATTGAGCGATTATCATCCTCTTAATGTGGATCAAACACCCCAACTTCACTAAATGGGAGTGTTCTAAAAATTGCCTCTCTCACTCATGAGTTGCTAGTGTTGGACAGGATCAATAGTTAACCCATGCTAAAGAAACACGAGGTTGCATAATAATAAAAAAAAAAAAAAATTTAAATATAGCTCAATCCAACTCTGGTTCACTGTATCGCCCAACTCGAACTCACCCAAGTTAAATAGGGGGAATTGGATTCAAACCCTTGCGAGACCGAGCCTCAATCTGATATATGACGCATTAGTTTATAAGTTGTCATCTCTACTTAACCCACCAAAATATGTACTCACATTTACAAACTCCTTACTTTGATCCTGCACAATTAAAATTACTTTTGAAATGAGTACGAGGAAAAATTCAAGGGAAAAATTCGTATAAAACCTTAGTTCCTCACAGTAGACCCTCTTTTTATTTTTCTCTTAAGGAAACCTTCAAAGATTTCACCGTACCCCTCATCACCCTCTTTTATTGATTTTTTATCATAAAAATTAACCCTAATAAATCTTTTTATATCATTTTATTCTAAAAACTTTTTTAACCTTCTGTTCCCCTTTCCACCTATTAAAAACATTTTTGGGTTGAAATGGTACAAAAATATTTATTAGAGCTAATTTTTATGATCAAAAATCAATAAACGAGGGAGATAATATATAAAAAGATAGGGTGAAATCTTTAGGGGTTTACTTATGCCGCTCGAAAGAAAAACGAAATGAGGATCTACCATTAAATAGTATGAGAAATTAGGATTCTATACAAATTTTGTCCAAAATTCAACCACCCATCTACTATGGAATGGAAAGGGGGGATTTTATCAGAATGCGTATGAGAAATAAACTATTCAACATTTTACCTATATATGTATTTTGAAGTTTAAAAAAAAATATGGATAGAATGTTAAATAATTCAACGTTCATGAGTCATAATTCTTTAAATAAATTTTCCAATAATAAGATCAAACATCATTACAAGCCTATTTAGAACTTCAAAGTAACATGTTATGACATTCTTCTTGATAGTAATCCCCTTCCTCATTGGAAGAATATATTGTGTTTCAAAAAAAGAGGCGGTGGTAGCACCCCCTCACCTTAGTCATCACGTTGTGATTTTTATTCCGATTGACATCATACTATTAATACTTTAAAAAATATAACTCCTAAACCATTTGAAAAAATAAGTACACCAATACCTTAAAAAAAAATAACTCCTAAGCTGTCTGAAAAAATAGGTAGGATGTGTCTTCCCCACTGAATTACAACAAAAAAAAAAAAATTGTGGTTCTCCTTCAAATGTACCTCACACACTTATTCCCTCGGACAAAACATCTACTTACGATAATCATTTACATTTATGGCACGTTTGCTTCGCATGAGATTATTCTCTATAAATCATTTTCACATGAAAAAATTATCTCATGCGGTCAAGTATGAGAATAATTTTATATCGATTACTTTCCACTGAGACCAATTAGTATAGAAATATTCTTCACACTTGACTGCATGAGATAATTTTTCATGTGAAAATGATTTCTAAAAAACAATTTCACGTGAACCAAATGTGCCTTTAAAAATTTTAGATTTACTTTAAAATTACCATACAAGTATTTTTAAACAAAAAAATTGATTTAGTTTCAAAATAATTAACTCCGTCTACCCAAAAAATGGGAAGTTTCCATTGATCTTGGAACATTATTCTTTCTAAGAATGGAATGCATGTGATTTTCTTTTTCCTTTTTTAAAGTTGGTCGCTAAGTTGAGAGCCTTGCATCTTCAAATTAGGGTTCTCAAAACAATCGTATGCAGAGTTTTAACCAAGAGAGTGAATGAACAACATATGCTCAAAAAATCATTGGCTACAAACTAAAGCACATCCCTTAAAACTTAAAGGGTGAGGTTGTATAAGGCTGAGGCCCTAAACAATCAAAGTAAGGCGGACTTTCAAATAGTGCCAAAATATTTTGTTTCAGTATCAAAAATCTTTTGGATGACTTGAAAATTTAATTTCATCTCTAATTATAAAATTTAAATATTTAAAATTAATGTAGATAGAGCAGATCTAAGAACACTTGAAAATATTGAAAATTGACAGTCTAAATAATATATTACATGATGTACTATTTTCAATACTTGAAATCTATTTTTTCTCATATCCATACATCTTGTGGTCGAGATGATCGAGTTGAGGGTTTTTCAATAACGAAACTTCTTCTTCAAAGTGAGCTTTTTAAGGTGCGCTTTAATTTTTAATTGTTTAGGGCCTCGCCCTTACCTAAACTTTTTCCAAACTTAAAAAGCGAAATATAACATGGATGTATTCAGTACACATCCATGCAAAACATTGCCATTTACGCAAAATGTCACGTATTCTCCCCACAGTAGGGCAGATCAAGGGTCATCTATCATCTATTGTAGGCAATACCCCACAAAGAGTGTCCCCAAAGTCATGTGGTGAAAAGGTCAGATTTTTAATCATTTGAGGCATGGGTTCAATGTTGTATGTCCCTTAATGGGCAAGGGACACTTGAATCTAAGTTGTACCATTTGAGAGGCTGGTCCACTGGGTCAGCAAATAAACTAGAAGAAGCAAACCAAATATTTCTCTTGTCCCCTTGGCCCATGCATAGTATAGGTATACACATATGGATTGGATCATTCACCTACATATCCATGTCAGATTAGAGCTTTATGGGTGGGAATTTAAAAGGGAAATAAAAAAACATTAGACAAGCTTAAAGAGAGAGAAAAAATACAGGGTTATCGGGGAAAACTAAGCGTGGACTCATACCATCTCGAAACCATTTCAGTCCAAACCAATTTCCATATGAATCAGCACTCACACTGTGATATGGTTTGATAACCTAACAAAACATTAGACAAGTTTAATGCTGTTATGGATTGATAACTTACATTCCTGCATCACTAATTGTTTGATTTTTATTGAACTTTTTTTTTCTGTCACACACAACATTATATATTTACATGTGATGGTACGGACAACCTAAGCATCCTCTATGAAAAACACTCACCACTTTTTTTTGGTGCATATAATAAACTCCCAAATTCAAACTTTTTTATGCAATACTCTCAAGATGAGAAATTGATCCATGTATGAAATGAAATTCTCTTCTTTTGTATAAGTAGTACTTGAGAACGAAATGCATCTCTCTCTTCTCACACACATTTCTCTAAGGCATGAGTTGGAATACAACTTTGAAAGAGAAAAGTTGGAAGGAGCTATAACACAATAAGTTTAGAAATTGGGGGTCTATACGATATTTTTCCTTTTGTATTTAGGGTTAAAAAATAAAGCACCACATCAGGAGACTATGGATACTCGAAAACTAGGACAATTGAGGATATTTGTCACATATATTTTACACGTGGGTGGCATCATATGTAAAAATATTATTCTTCTCTTTTTCGTGTTTCATTTTTCATCAGCTATAATACTGGCTCTAGTACCCCTTCTTACGTTGTTAGCATGTTGTATCACTGTAGATGGAATGGGAAAGTAAAGGGGGGTTTGGCAACAAGAAATTTGGTCACCAGATGCCAAAATATCTGAAAAGTTGCAGCATTTTTTAGTTTGGTATATGGGAATAGGGCTGGCAAAGGGTCAGGCGGCCCGTCCTGGCTTAGTTGGCCCAACCCTTAAAAAGTAGTGATGGGTCACAAGTTGTGGTATGAGGGCTGGGTTAGAACCAATGTTAGCCTAGTTTGGTCGGGCCCAGCTGTCTTCTGTTTTTTTTTTTTTGGCCTGTCCCAACACTAAGAGGGCCAGGCCTAGGATTGGCCCATCCCAAGCCTGGTATGTTTCCCACCTTATAAGGAATTCCAAAATTCTCAATGTGGACTTCCACCCTCATGGAGGAGTGAATTGCCATGAAAATTGGAGTACAAATTTCTCCTTTTTTGACTTCTTTTGTCAATTAAAAAACATGGCACAAAACTTCAAGCTTCTTTTTTTTTTTTGAAATAAAATAAAAATTAATTTTGAGGGTCTATCTGCCTCATTAGGGCACATATGTAAAACTAGGAAATATTACATACTCGAGAGGATTACTAAATGGTCCATATTTTTCTGAATTTTACACATAGGTCACACTTTTTATTTTTTATTTTAGTTTTGCTCCCAATTTGATGTTGGCAATGCTGATCCGCTTCCTCTTTTTTTCTTTTAATTTTTTTTGTTTTTTGTTTTTGTGACCTCTGGGGTGGTACAATAATACCCTATAAATTGTACTGCCCTATATGTGGGGTGGTGAACTACCCCATATATAGAGCAGTTTTGTGTCATGTCTAAATGGTCCATATTTTTCTCAATTTTACATATAGGTCACACTTTTTTTTTGCTTTTTAGTTTTGCCCCCAAGTTGATATTGCCAACACTGAACCGCTCCTTTTTTTTTTCTTTTAATTTTTTCTTTTTTGTGACCTCTGGGGTGGTAAGATACTTTATAATTTGAACTGCCCTATATGTGGGGGTGGTGAACTACCCCATATATATAGCGCAGTTTTGCGTCATGTATAAATATGACCTATATATAAAACAATTTGATGCTACTAACATCGAACCAGCCTTTCTATGAATCTGGTCCGAGTGTGTGGCATTCTTGTTTGTTGGCATTGACCTGCCCGACCATATTACAGTAGAACCAACTAGAAGTTTAACGACATATGAAGCTGAATTGATGTTGTTCATGCAAGGTTTTTGAAGGTGGTTAAAGAAGTAAATCAAAACGTCATTGTGGAATGAGATTCAATGAACATTATCAAGCGTTGCAAGGGAGAAATGAAAGTCACCCAGTACTCGAGACTCAATACCAGGTGGTTAAAGATCTATGTTGTGGAATCGAGGTGTTCCTTCATCATATGCAAGGGAAATGAACCCAGAAGCAAATATTTTGGCTAAACAAGGTGCGTTGGTACAAAAATGCATGATTGTTTAAGGAGTTAGAGGAATAAGGTTTATGGGTTACTCTGTAGGTTTTGTTTTTGATGTTTTGTATTTTCTTTTTCCTATTTGATTCTGTCCAATGTCCATAAATTGTATTTAGGATGTCCTTTGTGTGTTTTTTTTTTTTTTTTGGGTAATTTAGTAGGGACAAGGAGGCCCTGGTCGTTTTGTAAATAGTTAGTAGTTTTTTAATGCGTTTGGTGAGAATGAAAGCCTAACTTTAGCTGGGCCTCAGTGGGTGCTGCCACTACAACCTTAATTCTATTCTCGCTTTGTAAGTTGTAATATGACTACTAATTCTAGTTATTTTATGTTCATCTAATAAAACAAGGGTGTGGTATGTAGAAACTTGCAACCTTAGACAATCAAATTAAGGCACACCTCCAAAATTTATCATAAATATAAATTAGGTGTAAAAAATTCGTAAGATGGCTTGAGAATTTATTTTCACCTTTAGTTATAAAGTTTTAAACTCTAAAAATGGTTCAAATCAATCATATATATAAACACATGAAAACATTGAGAATGGACGATCCAAATAATGTGTTGCAAGATACACTATTTATACGACTCGAAATCTTTTTTTTTTTCATACTCCCTTTGTTTTTATGAAATTAATATAACACCCAATTTATCTTTTCTCATAAAGGCTCTCCAAAATTACTTCTTCCCTAACTTATGTCCTTCACTTTTTCAAACATTCTTCAAACTTCTATTTATTCATTGATTTGAAATCATTGAGTTTCAGTTTAAGTAGTACTGTATTAATAATCTTGATTTAATAAAAGAAGTTCCATGTATCAAAAGAAAAACATATTTCTCTAAACATCAGTGAACGTATTCTACATAAAGATATTCTAAGAAAATTGTATAATATAGTAATATAATTAATACAGAGGAAAATTCACCTGATGAGAAATCTTATTTTCTCTAAACCAAGAGCCTTACTGCAAACAAGAGTAGTAAGTGATTCAATCAACAGTTAAATATGATTGGTTTTAGCTTTTTTTAATTTCTTGTCATTTCATTGTGGTACAGTACATAACAATTTGAAACGACCATTATAATCATACGTTTTATTAGATATTTGTAACTCCAATCTTTTTTATTTTTTATTTTATTTTCCATAATAACAATCATATAGCCTTGGTTGTTCATATTGTTATTTGTTAATACAATTGCATTGTTTAGTATCATTATTGTTTCCTTAATATTTTTTTAACCGAAAGTTAACCCGGCGTGGATATATTTTTTGCCTTTTTGCACCTTTAGAGTTAGCCTTCATTGCACCTTTAGAGTTAGCCTTCTTTTTTTTTTGGATATATTTTTGAAAATAACGAATGGCCTAGATTCCCCCAAGGCGCATACTGAGGGGCGATGCACACTGAATCATGCACATACAAAGCAAAGGAGAATGTATGGGGGCACAAATGAAAATGTGTAAGCCAAAAGAGTAAGGGAAAATCATTGAAAGCCCCTTGACTCTACTATATGGACATCTCCCCTACAACTGGTCCAAAACACTACAAAAATAATTAATATTATTTTCTTTCACACTTCCCTAATAAAAGAATTTATAAATTTATAACCAAAATACCCTCCTCTCCCCCTTTTACCCATTTTTTTTATAGTGCGGCTCTATGAAATCAATGGGTCGAATGGGTCCCGTACGTTATTAGTGTCAGACCATACTCATTTTTTGATCCGGCACAAAAATAAAATGGGTGACGTACATATGGGTCAAAATGGAGATATATTTGTTCATGTGGGCATTTGAGCCATCAAAGAAAAGCAAGAAACATTTATGGCAACGACTTTCATGCTAGGCTAGCCGTTGCTCAATGCAAGAAAACATATGTGCGTTGGGGAGTCATTACATGTGTGCAAAAAAACATATGTGCTTTAATACCCAAAAAAAATGTATGCGAGGAGGTGAAGGATATCTGTAACATTAGTTAGTCTGATGGGGAGTTTTTACAAAATCATTACCAATGTCATTGCCAATATGTTACGCCAAGTTATTCACTTAGTGATCAAAGGTCATCGGTCATCATTCTTGAAATACATGTAGATTATGGATAGTATTTTGGTAGCCCAATAACGCATCCATTCTAGAATTACGAAGAATAGACCTGGGTTAATCTGTAAATTAAATTTTATCAGGCATACGATAAAGTTAATTGGAAGGTTTTACATTGCGTAATGAGAAGGATGGGCTTTAGATCAAGATGGAGACTATGGATTCAAGGGAGTTCAATTTCCACTCAATTTTTGCTCTTAATTAATGGGAAAGTTGTTGGATTCTTTAAAGCTTCTAGAGGTTTGAGACAAGGTAACCATTTATCACCTTTCGTATATACTTTGGTGGTTGAAAGCGTTAGTGCCATATTGAGTGGAGTGGTTTCAAAAGGTATTATATCTAGTATAAATGTTGGAAATAATTGATTGATAGTTTCACATCTTCAGTATGCAGTAATTCCATCATATTTTGTGTGATCCATGTAAAAGGGAGGTTACAAGTATGTGGATTTTTCTTAAATGTGCAGAATTGGTAACAGGATTAAAGGTTAACCTTAGTATGACCAAATTGATTGGAGTAGGTTATTCATAAAATACAGTGGAAATGTTAGCTACTTTATTAGGTTGCAGCGTGGAAAGTTTACCTAGCAAGTTTATGGGGATTTCTCTTGTGAATTCAAATCCTCCAAGGTCTATATGAAAGTTAGATTTATGAAAAGCTACGACTCTCTCTGGGAGGAAGGCATACTCTTATCAAACCAACTTTGTTAAATTTATCAATTTATTATATGTATTTACTCAGGATGCCGAGATAGATTGTTAAGCGTATGGAAAGTTTAATGAGAAATTTCCTTTGGGGTAGTGATGAAAAGAATAAGAAATTGCATTTGGTAAGTTGAGAGAAAGTATATGCACTGATGAGATAATGAGGTTTGGGAATTAGAAGGTTGAAAAATATGAATTCTGACTTGCTTATCAAATGGTGGTGGAAAATTCACCGGCAACATAATTCTTTTTGGGTAGAGGTTCTCAAAGAAAAGTATGGGATGTATGTTTTTTATGGCTTAATCACAAATCCGATAAATAAGTCATATTTGTCTCTTGCTTGGAGGGGTATTGACTATGATAGACCTATATATCTGAGACATTTTCGGAAAGTGATTGGGAATGAGGAAAATACTTTATTATGGTTTAATAAATGAATGGGTGACTTCCCCACTAAGATATTTGTTCCCGGAGGTGTTTGCCAAAGTTATTAACCCATTAGCTTCTGTTAAAGAGGCTAATGCGGGGTTTTCTACTAATATTGTTTGATCTTTACCTTGCAGGTATAGAAAAGTTTATGATAGATTTATTGATGAATATCAATCGCTTATGGAAATGCTTCAAAGTGTTTATATCTCACCAAAAAAAGAAGATGTAATCATTTGGGATCTTAATCACTCCGGAGCCTTTTCAGTTAAGTCAGCCTATGACTTCCTTCTTTGTGATCGGAGTAGACTGTTAAATGCTGGACTTTTTAAGATAAAAAAGCTCCATGTGCCTTTAAAAATATAACTATTTATTATGGATTGTGTGTCAAGATAAACTAGCTACTATTGATAACTTGAGGAAAAAGGGTTTCATTTTAACTAATGTCTGTATTTTTTGCAAAGTTGATAATATGACGGCCCAATATCTTTTTCTTAATTGTCCATGTGTAATGACTCTATGGGATTGGGTTTGCTAGTGTGTAAACCTTTCGATATATATTATTGAAAATATAAGTCAACTTCTTCACCAATGGTTTACCTCTTGTATCTCAAAGATGGGCATAATATTGTGGATATCAATATGGGTGGGTATTCTTTGGGGTGGGCACAATATTTTGGCATTGGCAGCAAATTGGTTTTCTATACATAAAGATGTTAAATTCATCCAAAAAAAGACAGATCATTGCTAATCTTAGAGCAGTGGCCAGTTTATCTTTTCATAGATCAAGTCGAATGGGTGGTGTTTGGACACCACCCCCCGCAAATGTATACAATTTGATTTTTAATGGAAGCTTTTTTGGAAACCCATGTGTAACGGGTTTTGGTGGATCGATAAGAGATTATATGGGGCATATTATTTGTTCGTATTCTGGCCCTGATGGTGTCACTACAATTAACGAAGCTGAAGCTGAAGCTAAAGCTAAAGCTAAAGGTTTTTTGGAAGGCATTACACTTTTGTCAAGAATTGAGGGAAAGAAAATCATAAAAGGGGATTCAACAAACATTATAATTTTTCATGAGATATGAGATATTCTCAAAACTATAAATGCTGAAATCCGCCATGGTTACAAGGAGTCTAATGCCAAGCTGATTGTCTTGCAAAAGAAAGAGTACACTAATCTTATTGATGATTACTTCCTTCTAATGACTTTGTATGTATTTTGTAACTGATTTTCTTTTTATAAGAATCATTCGATAATGTTAAAAAAAAAAAAAAAAGAAAACATACGTGCGTTAGCACAACAACTTTTGTGCTTTCTCGAGCTGTCAAAATAAAGATATTTTGGTCAAATTTTTAACTCGGGAGTGTTGGGATTTCATTCAGTGGTATAAAAAAAATGTGGGGCAACTGTGCCTATAAAGTTGAAACGGGGGAGATTTTAGTATTTTTTTCATTTTAAAATTGGGTGTAGTTGGTATAAGGTTGCAACCAATTGTTTAAAAAACGGATCGGTGATCAGGATCGGGTTTCCAAAAAATCGATCTGAATTGGTAAATCGGCGATTCGGATCGGGAATCGGGTGAATCGGTCATAATAAAGCTTAAAAAAAATTGGAAAAAATTATTAAAATTCATTATAAATATTATTTTTTAGGAATTCAATAAGAAATGAGGGTACTCCATTAAGAATTTTCATGTTTTTGAATGAATATGCGAATATTGATATGTTATTTCCCTACATGAACCGTCATTTAGCATTTAATTTACATCACACAAAGGATAAACATATAATTATCATAGAATAAGTATATCAACATACATGGACTACAATAAAGCATAAAATTAGTAACATATGATCTAAAAATAAAATGATAGACGACGTTATTGTTCTTCTTGGTCACGCTGGTGCCATTGATTGAATTCGTTTAACAATTCATTGATTCGATCTAAAAACGAATTATCAATATTAGCAGGCGTCTAACGATTCCCAAATCCCTGAGTGTTAGTGTTTTGTTGTGTTCCCAATCTAAAATCCCCGAAGATTGTCCATCCTTCATGCTCACCTGCACTGTCGTGCTCATCCCTACACTGTTGCTGTTGGGACTCGATATGTGAATAATATGGCTGGGATAGGGTAGGCTCAGAATCATCATCTCTCTCATTTTCTCTTTGAATAATATGGATTAAAAAAAAAAAACAAAATTTCAAAAAAATCGATCATGGATTAAAAAAAAAAAATCACAAATTTTCAAAAAATTCTATCATGGATTACAAAAAAAAATTCAATCATGGATTAAAAAAAAAAATCACAAATTTTCAAAAAATTCTATCATGGATTACAAAAAAAAATTCGATCATGGATTAAAAAAAAAAAATCACAAATTTTCAAAAAATTCAATCATGGATTACAAAAAATTCGATCATGGATTACATAAAATTCGATCATGGATTACATAAATTCAATCATGGATTACAAAAAAAAACAAAAAATTAAATCGTGGATTAAAAAAACAGAAAAAAACAATTCGATCATGGATTACAAAAAATTCAATCATGGATTACAAAAAACTCTATCATGGGTTACAAAAAAAGTAAAAAACAAAAAATTCGATCATAGATTACAAAAAAAAAAACAAACATTTCGATCATGGATTACAAAAAAAAACAAACATTTCGATCATGTATTACAAAACATTCGATCATGGATTACAAAAAATTCTATCATGGGTTACAAAAAAAAAAAAAAACAAAAAATTCGATCATGGATTACAAGAAAAGAAAACAAACATTTGGATCATGGATTACAAAAAATTCAATCATGGATTACAAAAAATTCTATCATGGGTTACAAAAAAAAAAAAAAACAAAAAATTCGATCTTGGATTACAAAAAAAAAAAAAAACAATTCAATCATGGATTACAAAAAAATCGATCAAGTATTACAAAAAAATCTATCATGGATTACCACAAAAAAAAAAAAAAAAAAAAAAAAAAAAAAAAAAAAAAAAAAAAACCCTACGGGACTCGCCGATTCACTGTACGGGGCTCGCCGATTCCATACAGTGAATCGGTGAGTCACTGTACAGAATCGTCTGGTTCTCTCTAGAACCGAACGATTCTCGTTTTTTTTGCCGATTCGATCCGTCCATGGCGATTCTCGAGTCGAACAGGGCGAATCCGGTTCGACTCGGCGTTTTTTTGAACACTGGTTGCAACCATAAACAAGCCAATTAGGATGCACCTCAAAATTTAACCATATATGTAATTTTGGTATAAAAAATTATTATGATTATTTAAAAATTTATTTTTATTTTTAATTATAAAATTTGAAACGTTAAAAATAATTAAAATCAAATAGATCTATAAACTTATGAAAATCTTGAAAATAAACGGTGTAGATAATGTGTTTGCAAGATTTTAGAGATCATTTTTTTTTTTCATATTCATACATTTAGAATTAAAAAATTTGTTAACATTAAAATAATATTTTCCGATGGATTTTTGAGATGCATGTTTAATTCTACATTTTTAAAACTGCAACCTTATATAAACTTTTCCTCAGAAGGGTTTGTCCTAAACGAAACTAAAACCCATTTTTCAATGTTTAGCCAACTCTTTTGGAAGCTTAAGAAAGGAATGGGGTTCAGAGCTCGGACGTTTTAGAGAGAGAAAGGGTTGATGCCTTTGCCGCGGGACAGACAGAGAAGAACCTGCGGTCCTCACTAGAGGAGAGAGAATGTAAGGTGTAGCCCTAAGCAGATATAGAGAGAGAGAGAGAGAGAGAGAGAGAGAGAGAGGAATGGTGAGCAAGAATCAGAGATCAGCTCGTAAACGCTTCAGGGAAGCTCACCCGGAGCTTCCCCAAAAACCCACTGTTCCGACAGAACCCAAAACCAGTAAGAAGAAGAAGCAGATTCAGAAGAAGAAGAAGGAGAAAGTTCAGTCTGATAAAGGAGCAGATAATGGGTTGGGAAAGCCAAGAAAATCGAAGGTTTTGCGCAAGCACCCACTTAGAGTTCCTGGTATGAAACCAGGAGAAAGCTGCTTCATCTGCAAATCCCAAGATCACATAGCCAAGTTTTGCCCATCGAAGGCTCAATGGGAAAGGAAAAAGGTTAACTTTTATCTCCTTTTGAGTTTTCTGCTTAATTTGTGTTATTTGTATCTGTCACTGGTGATTCACAGTGGTTTTTGCCTTTTTTTTCGTTCTCTCTCTCTAAACTGTTTTCTCTTCTTTGAAGGGTTGAACTCCTCGTTTTTAAATTGTTTTATTATGTGGGTTCAATCTCTCTCTGCTCTCTCTTTCTCTCTCTCTCTCTCTCACTCTTTCCTTTAATTTATGTATTATGTATTATAGTCTAATATGAGTTTTTTTGTTATGCATTGTTATGCTGTATGCCATTTATTTGTTGATGCTTGTTAATTCTATATATAGTTCTAATTTCTAAATAATAACATTTGGTAATTGGATTTGGCAAAAGGGTTTGAGTTTGTGGGTTTTTTCTTGGAAGGAAAATAACAATGTTAAATCATGATGTAACAAGGAAAATAACAATTTTAAATCATGATGTAACAAAAAATAACAATTTTAAATCATGATGTAACAAAAATAGCAATGAATCGAAGTTTCAAGATGTTATACAGTTAGGTATTCTTTTTTTATTTTTTATGTTGTTTGAAATCATTTTTAGGAATGGTGGATGTATATTCGGGGTCGGTGGTTTATAAGAAGGACTCAGGTCGGGGCTTGCCAGGGTCCAGAACTCTGAGTTATGTCCAATACAGTTGGTCTAGTATTTCAGAGGCTCGGTTGCATCCTTAAAAAAAGTATTTGATTATTGGGAAGGCAGCCTGCCAGGTCCGAGTTACTCATACCCAGTTGGGGGTGGTGCTTGTTCGACCATTTCTAGAGGTTTCTCTTCAAGTTAGGAGCTCACTTCTACAATTTTCTTAAGATTTTCTTGGTCCTAAGTGGCAGTTATGATGCTTCTTCTATAAATGGCCGTGCATGTGATGTTTTATGCTGTCTAGATGTGGCAATGGTCATCAGTGTGTCATCAATATTTTGTGTTTACTACATTCTTCACAAGTACTGAACATGATATGGCACCCTATTGCCAGTGTCGGATCAAGCATGCAACTTTCATCCTCTTGTGACCTAATTCAAGCAAGTTGGGCAGCACTGATATTGATTTCTCTCCATTTCTTTGTTTCAACAGTGAACTGAAATTCACCATTGTATGTAACTGGCGAAATAGGCATTCACCATTGTAGGTAAACCTCTATATAATTTGTTTAATTGGTAGATAGGTACCCGAGATTTAATGTGATCATTTACATTCTCTGGAATTCGTAATCTGTTGAGCCTATGTGTTCATGTCAGCTTCTAAGTGCTCATGAATCGAGAGGTCCTTTATTCAATGTTTCATGATATTAACTATGAATAAAATAAGTTATTAGAAGATTGTTAAAGGGAAAACTGATTACTTGGGACTTGCACAACCCTATTTAACCATGAAAGCTAGCAAGTCATTCTTGGGATACCATATATTCAAAACCCATATCAGTTTCTTGAATGGGAATGGAATTGCAGTTCCTCATTTTTGTCAATAGTTTTTTTTTTTTGAATGAAGGTGGCATTGTATTAGATATCAACTACTATATGCAAAAGACTCACAAGGTGTGAGTAAAGCAGCGAACAGGTCCGGTGCTCACAAAAAGAAAACAAAGCAAAAGATAAATAAGAATTTGTCAATTGTTATGTGGTGCTTTTGAATATCTATTAAAATATTTGATGTCCTACTTTTGGGTTTCTCAAAATATCTACCAGTCTTGGATGCAGGCTCTCCTTGAATATTGGGGTTTCCATTGGGCAGACAGTAGTAGAGCTAAAGCTCTTGAATTAGGATAAAAAAAATGATTTTAGCATGATGCATGTTCATTAAGTGTTTCGTAGTAACACAATATCATGTTCCCAAAATTTTAGAAGTTACAAAGATCATGGGACATCATGCTTCACCATGGTCTCAACATGAAGAAGCGTTCCTTGATGGATCTACAGAATCCCCACCATGGGATCGTTCTATTATTTTGCAGTTATGGAAGTCAATGCTTGAAAGATTGAAACTGACATTCCAAAGGGTGTCACTTAGGAAGCCAGTTTCCCACCGATGGCAAATATTTATTTCTTCAAGGGTTAAAACTTTGAAACTGGCAATCTTCATAGTTTGACCCTAGTCCATGTCAAAAAAATGAATCCATCCTTGTAAAACAGATTGAACTAAAATGTTAATGTTATCCCACTAGTATCTATTATGATAGTTGAAGTCTTGGGGCTCCCAAAACTCCAATCTGGGAACAGTACTCTGCATTTGCATCATTGACTTATAACCAAGTATGTTGGATGCTTTCTTCTCATTTAAACTTAAGGGATCCTTGCCGATGGCTAGTTTTTTATTCTCAGGACGAATGCTCTCTTAACAATTTCTAATGTTTCATGAACTTTCACTCATTACTTATAAAAAAGAAACATGTCTTCACCCATTCTCGGTTCTTCTTCCAAATGGTTCCTAGGCATTTCTGGTAACTAAATGCCAATAGTTTAAATCAGTAACGTAATTATTGAATCATTCATATATCTGATGGGCATGGACTAATTGTGGTGTTTCGATTGTAGGTTCCACGTGCATGTTTTCAATAGGTGGAATGCTTATGAAGGCTAAAAATGTGAAGCAAAGCACTTGAATTCTTTCTCATTCTCATGTTTGACAATATTAATTCTTTAGACCATGGCCACAACTCTAAGCACGTTACGACAATTTTTCATTTCTTTTTGTTTCTTGTTGGTAAAAGTGTGAATCTAACTCACAAAAGATAGCAACCATGCTTGCAATGATATCATAATGCTAGGATTTTCTGGAGACAAATGATACCATTGTTGTTAGGACTGAATCAGTGTTTGCACCAGTGAAGGGACTGGCTGGTAGGACTTTGACTATCGGTCCAGACCCGTGAACCAAACCAGTTCATCGGTTGGACCTGTGAGGCATTAAAAATAAAAAAAATTACAAAAAATAAGGAAATTTCCATAATAGGAAATATGGAAAGTTATAGAAAAACTTTAAAATAAATTTTTTTACAAGCAAAACAAATATTTTAAAGAATCTACTTGGAGAAGCCCTTAAAATTTAACACCGAAAACGCAAAAACATAAAATAGTTTTTTTTGGCATTTTCGGATATATTTTAAGGACACTTACAAATTCAAAAACCCTGAAAATTCAAAACAAAAAAATAAAAAAAATTGCAAGCAATAAATTTTATTTATTTATTTATTTTCAGTTTTACTTTTAAGGGCTTTTACAAATTGTAAAAGCCCTGAAAATTTAAAACCTAAAATGCAAAAACAATTGCACAAAATACATTTATGTTTTTGTGTTTTTGCATTTTGAGGACTTTTACAAATTGCCAAAAATGCAAATAAATTGCAAATTTTTTTTTGTATTTTTAATTTTCACATTTCGTTTTCACGTTAATTCTCTTCAAGAAACAATAAATGAAACCTGAAATAGAAAATTTGCACAAATAATTTTTCTATAAAAGCTCTAAACTGAAAACCCAAAAAGTTTTTTTTTTCCTTCTTTAAATGCAAAAAAATAACTTAACATAAACCGCTCACACTTGGAGCTTGAAGAAGTCCTTCTTTTGGCCAGATTGATTGGAAAAGTGGCTGGCTTTTGCCCTCAGGTCCTTGGTTCTTTAGGTTGATTTTTGTGTGTGTGTGTGTGTGTGTGTGCACGTGTGTGCACGTGCGCACTTGTGTGTGTGTGTGTGTGAGAGAGAGAGAGAGAGAGAGAGAGAGAGAGAGAGACTCTCTCTTACCCCAAATAAAACCCTAATCCCTTTCTTTTGCCAAAACGGCAACATACAAAACTGAAAAGTTTGAAAGAAAACCCTCCTTAAACTATTTTTTGATAAAGAACAAAAAAAAGCAAAAATAACTTGACGTTTTTTGGGACCAGCCTGTTCGGTTATGGACTGGTTCAATGGTCCAGGTGGTCTAAGGACCCGACTGGACAGATAAGGGCCCTAGTTTGCCTGTTCATAGTTTGACCATAGTTCGCCCCTTCCTAGTTTGAATTGGCCGGTCCTGTCTGGTTCTTACATTATTGGAGCTACAGTTCATAATATGTCAATTATTTCATTTTTCCTCCTGGAGAATATTCTGTCATGATTGGCTAGCTGATGACAGATGTTGTACTTGAATTATTCACATATAATATCTGGCTCTCTGTGATTACTTATTCTCTTTTCAGAGAAGTGTGCATGTTGTGGCAATTATGCCTAGTTGGCAATTATGCCTAGTTGTTTGGTTTCTTCTACACAACCTTAGTTGCAATCTCATGTTTACGATTGTACATATGAATATGATACTAATTGGGTATTGTTCTTCTCTAGATATGTTTGCTTTGCCGACAACGCGGACATAGCCTTAAACATTGTCCAAACAATAGTGGAATTCATGAAAATAAATTTTGTTACAACTGTGGAGAAGTTGGGCATTCACTTTCGAAGTGCCCTAAACCTCTTCAAGATGGTACGTTCTAACCAATGTGATCAAGTGCTTAAAATTGCTTATTTTTTATCTCAATGCGAATTGGAGTCTATCTTTTAAATGTCAACTTATCCTTCTTCTCTTCTTCTCCCGCCTCACCTAGAAAGGCCTTTAATATCCAAAGAATGCTTCACATGATATTCAAACAATGGTTAATATAATCCACCCACTTTCCTAGAAAACTCACTAGGACATAAGATGGTCAGTGTCTTGCTCTTCTATTCAGTGAAGATTATGCATAGTTAGATTGATACCATTTTTTTTTTCCCCCTCATTCTTTTACCTTCTTTTGGTAATTGGTTTTGTTTGCTTATTGTTAGATGCTTGCTTTGTGGTGTTTATTGCTAGGATATCTAGCATGCTTTTGGTGGCCTTGTTTATTCAGAAGGGATGAAAGATAGAGGGACTTGGGAGTTAAAGAGAGCTGGTGATTTTGTGAATGCAATTGATTTATAGAGGGATAGAGGTGCGTCTTAGGAGTTTTAGAGGAGTAGGGTGGCCGTGGGGCTAAATGAGATAACAAGCGAGGAATAAGATGGTGGAGATAATAGGTTGGGTTATCTTGACGAATGGTTTCCCTTAAAAGTTTCTGACCTTTAATAATAAAAAACGGAATTCTGACTTCTAATGTATTTTTCTCACCTTTTATGTCATATCTAAGTATTGGATACATCTGTTGGGACCATTTTCCAAAAAATGCAAGTGGCTTCACATCTGGTGACATCCATACTCTAAATGGCCTTATGGCTTTTGCAAGTTTTGAGGCATGTATTTGGCTATCCATGTGAATCAACATCTTGCAAAAGATTTGGCTCACCGCACACATTAAAACCCTTATTTTGCATGAGAAACAAGAATTTGGCCTTGTGTTTGCAACATGATCAATTTTGCATGGAGTGACCTTGCGAACTGTAGTTTCCATCTTCTTCGAAGCTTATTAGGCTTCGATGTGCATGGGAACCATGAAAAGTGATCAACTTGGAAATTTTTTCTAGGTCGAGAAGTATGGACCTGAGAGTCGGGTTTGGTCGGGCTGGGACCTAATAGGGACAGTTTGTGTATATAAATTTATATTTGATATTATGACCTGACAAGTTGGGTCCAAGTCCAATCGGTATGGACCTGGCCTTGGCCTTATCCCAGACTCAACCCGGACTCGGATCTGACCTGTTTGTATCCTAGAGTAATGCAGTAATTTTTAAAAGATTTTAGATTAGAGAAAAAAAAGTTACCAGAGGCACTAGGCAAAGTAAAATAGAGAGGCAATCAAGTGAGTAGATGGGTTGATAAAATTGCTTGAACATGGGGAGTCTCAGTTTGGTTAGAGCTGCCTTCTGCTAATGCAAGCCTGGCTTAGTACCCAGGTGTTTTCCCTATCATAAACTTGTCTCTGTGATTCTCTCTTTGTAATTGTTTTTTCTTTTATTATCAATCAAAAGAAAGTGAAAAAAGGAGGGGTGGTTCTTGGATGACTTTTTACTGATTCTTGTATATTCAGTGCATGATAAAATTCCTGGAATGTCAGTGATAAAATAAATAATGCATTGATTTATTGAATCTTTCTATATTATGCTGTTTGTGGTAACCTTTGATGTGTTCTATTGTATGCAGGGGGCACTAAATTTGCAGAGTGCTTCCTATGTAATGGTCATGGGCACCTGAGCAAGAATTGCCCTAAAAACACACATGGAATTTATCCAAAGGTATATGAGAGTGTCCTGCTTGAAAGTCACTAAGAAGAAAAACACAGGGTCTTCTTTTTCTAAGGACTCCGATGTTAAAATGAAAAGAATCCCTTGATTTCTTTGAATGTCTAGCAACTTTAACATCATGTTAGGTGGTTCATGGTTGCTTCTAGTTCAAGTTTTAGAATTTATTTTTCATTTTTTCAGTTTTATCTGTTTCTATATTATCTTTTGGCTTCTTTAGATGAAACTGGCCAATTTTCATTTTGGTGCTCCAAACACTTTTTTGGTGCCAGGGTGGTTCCTGTAAATTATGTGGAGGCGTCACACATTTGGCTAAAGATTGTCTGAGTAAGCACGATAAGAAGCCAGTAGAAGTTGCAGAGACAGAGTACCCCAATGCGCGTAAGTTTATCATAACTGTCTTCACTATTTGAAAATTCGGCCGCCCGACCGCCTAGGCGAAAAAATTCAAAAAACGCCTAGTCCCTGTCTGGGTGGGGTCATTATGCGGCCTGTCTCTAGGCGGCCGCCTAGGCACTACTATCTGGGCTCCCGCCTAGGCGCCGCCCTGTGACACTTTGCGGACGGGCAGAAAAAAAACTTCGGTGAGGATCAAAAAATTTAATTTTTTAAGGGGAAAAGGGTTTTGGGGGGTATTCTGAACCTCCAAAACATAAACTGTGGCCTTTAGGGTGAGAACACCCTCCAAAAACCACTCTTTTGTGATTTAACGAAGGATCGATAAATTTTTTTATTTATTTTTATTTCTTTTATGAATAGTTGATTCCTTCTTTGTACAATATATCTTTTTGATTTCTTTTATGAATAGTTGATTCCTTCTTTGTACAATATATCATGTTTCGTTATTCTATTATTTTTGTTTTTCTTTATTTGATAATAATTGATTATGTATTTATGTGATATCTTAATGAATTAAGTCTTAATTCTTAAAGTGAAACTAAGATCTTATAGTTTCATTTATTGTAAAGTAATATTAAGTCATACTGTTTTGAAACTAAAATCTTAGTGATATCATATCATATATCTTAATTTTTAAATTCTTAAATTATATGATATCTTAATGAGTAAAGTCTTATTGTAAAACTAACATAGTGACGTCTTAATCTTATATATTCATTTAAAACTCATATCAAGGGGGAGAGGGGGGGTTTCAATTTTTTTGAGGATTGTGAGGGTACCCCAGCCAGACACCCAAAACGCCGAGGCGCCTTAATCCGTAGTTTTGAACATTGACTGCGATATGTTTTTGCCAAATATGCTGCTTGTACCATGTGTTGTTGCTTTGGAATATTGATTGGATACTTTCTTTTTGATAAGTAAAGAATTGTTTTGTATTGCTTATGCAAAATTGCTATCTTTAAGATCATGGATGTCTTAGTGAAACATACAAAAATATATCATTTAGTGAAATTAATGATACAGTTATACAGGAATTTATTCTTTTGGTGAATTTGCCTATTTTCTTTCCACTATTTAGATATGGAAAAAGTTTATATAAGTGCGAGGCTCTAAACAATCAAATTAGGGTGCAACTCAAAAAATTCACTAGAAAAAGTTGTTTGATGCCCAAATATCCTGAAATTGATCATCTCAACCTCAAGATGCATGGACATGAGAAAAAAATGGATTTCAAATTTTGGAAATAGTGTATCTTGTAATGCATTTTTAGACCGTGAATTTTCAGGTTTTTCAAGTTTTCATATATCTGCTCAATCTACATTATTTTTGAAGCTTTAAATTTTATAGTTAGTGATGAAAATATATTTTAAAACTATCACAAATATTTCCAGCATTGAAACCACATTTCTCGATACTATTTGAAGGTGCAATTTACTTTGATTGTTTAGAGCCTCGACCCTATACATTGTTTAGAACCTCGACCCTATACGAACCGCACCCGATAGATATTCATAGTTAAAATTGAATTAATGTACTATTTTGAGTCGAATTGAAAACCTGACCTCATTTACTTCAAAGGTAAATAGAATCTTGCTTTGCTATCCTATGTGATGACAACAAATGGTAATCCACCTTTTTAACTTTTTTGCTTTCCTTGTTTATACAGGCCAGCAAGGAAAAAGGAAAGCATTTGCAAGTGGGGATGATCTTGATGATGAGTTTGCTTTAGAAGAAGAGAAGACCAAACAGAAAAATAGTGATAAAAGTTCGGTTGTTGATACTGGTCCTTTGGGAATAAAAGTCGAAAAGAGCTCGAATGTGAAGCCTAAGAAAGATAGATCAAAAATTGTAAATTTTACTGGTTGATATTGACATTTACATAAAGGTTTTATGTGAACGAATACTTTTGGTAGTTTTTGTTTCTTTTGAAATTTAAGTTAGCAATCTCATATGCTCATTTAGATTTTATAAAGAAAATGTATATAATGAGATCATTTATTGTTGATACAGGGATGGCACAATCATCATTGACCGTTGGATTTGAAATCAGATGGTTAAGGATATGTCATTGTTTGAGCACAAATACCAAAATAAAATTTTTTGAATGTCGTGACACTTTCATCTATAGGATTTTGTATCCAATAAGCTAAAAAGGATTGTGGTGTCTTTGTACCAAAAATAAATGGTCATAGTATACAATCCCATTTACTATTTCGTGGTGCTTTATGTTTGTATTCCTTGGTTTCGGAGAATAAACATGCATTCACAAATATTTTCATGATCAATGTTGCATGAGAAACAAGGATTTGGCCTTGTGTTGCAAACATGATCAATGTTGCATGGAGCAACCATGCCAACTGTAGCTTTCCATCTTCTTCGAGGCTTATTAGGCTTCGATTTGCGTGGGAACCATGGAAGTGATCAACTTGTGAGTTGGGTCTGGGTCCAGAATTATGGACATGAGAGTCGGGTCTGGTCGGGCCAGGACCTAATAGGGTCTGATTGCGTGTATAAGCTTATATGTGATATTATGACCTGTAAGGTTGGGTCCAAGCCCAATCAATTTGGGTCTGACCAGTCTGAAACTAGCCTGGCCTTATAGCAGACCCAACCTAGACTCGGATCCGATTGTTTATATCCTAGAGTTATGCAATAATCTTTAAAAGACTTTGGATAGAAAAAGATAGTTATCAGAGGCACTAGGCAAAGTACAACAGAGAGGCAATCAGGTGAGCAGATGGGTTGATAAAATTGCTTGAACATGGGGAGTCTCAGGTTGGTTAGAGCTGCTTTTCTGCAAATGCAAGCCTGGCTTAGTATCTGGATGTTCTACCTATCTTATACTTGTCTCTGTGAATCTTTTTTTTTAATTTGTTTTTTCTTTTAACTTTTTACTGATTCATGTATATTCAGTGCAGGATAAAATTCTTGGATTGCAGAATTTATATAATTATTGAATCTTTCCATATTCTACTGTTCGTAGCAGCCCTTTGATTTGTTATGTTGTATATAATGGTCAATAAACACTCTGAAATAAAACATGTTACTCAGTATTTATGTATTTACAGTGAAATAATGGAAATACATAATGCAAGACCCCATTTTTGGAAACTTGAAAAAGCTAGACTTTTAATTTTTTTTTTTTTCAGTTTTTTGAGATTTATTCAAGGTCGGATTGGCTTGAGCTGGTTGATCCACTGATTTGGATCGTTGATTCATTGATCCAGAATGGTTTTCTAGATGACTGATACAACTAGCCAATCTAGGCTTTCAAACACTAGGTTCACCACTTCATATCAATTTAAAATGTAATTTAAAATGTAGGGCAAGGCATACTTTGTTTGCATATAGTGGGGGTGGAGCCATCTCAAAGAGATGAGATTGGTAAATAAGAAAGAAAAAATAATAGTAATAAATAAAATATCATCGGCTTATTATCCATATATGAAATGATGAAACCAATGGTTATCGAGATGTAGGAATATGAAAAGAACAAAAATATTTCGAGTTCTAAAATAGTTTATCTCGCCACACATTATCTGGATTGTCTATTTTTAAGATTTTAAAGGTTTATAGATCTATTTGATTTGAACCATATCTTGAGTTTACAATTTTGTAACTAGAGATAAAAATAGATTCCCAAGCCATCCTAAAAAGTTTTTGATACCAAAATTATATCTATGATAATTTTGAAGTGCGTCTTAATTTGATTGTTTAAGATTGCAACCTTATACAAACCACGGCTTTATGTGATTATTTGAAAATAACCACTTGTTTGCGACTAACATTTAATCTTAATTTTTCATTTTCTCTTTTCTTCTCCAGGTGGATAAGCCACCAGGCTACAACCCTTGTGCTTTAACCACTCAAGTCAAGAGAGGACTCTAAAAGAATATCAGTTCAAAAAATGGAAAGCAAATAAATAGGGAAGCATATTCTTTTTGCTCTCCCTAAAGGGGGACAAGGCATTTTATTCAAGAACTATACCAAGATTTTGGGATCCACTTAGGAAACATGAAAGGATGTAAGATGTCCATTTAAAATATGGGAAAAGTGTTGGTTTCCTTAATTTGGCTTGGAGACTTTTGGGTGCAAAATTTGTTATCATTGTGATCATTGAGCATGCAAAATATAGTGTTCATTTTTCCTTCCTTTTGTATTTCATTCACTTTTTATTTGCCATGTTTTTTTGTGAGCTGGGAAGATAAACTTTTGTTTTTAACAAGAACAAGTTCTTATTTTATACAAGCATATGCCATTCTATAAGAGAATGCTCTTTGCATGATTGGGAGTTTGGACATCTCCATAAAAGGGAAAACTTATCTAAAATATAGATGCTATAATAAACATAAAGTGCGTAAGCTTGAACACAAAAAAATTGGTATAAAAGTAACTACTTTTTTATTTTTTTGTGTGGAAATAAACAAAATTTAATATGCATATTTAAAAATTTTAATTCGTTTTATGTAAAATACGAAGTTAAGCTCATCATAGTTGATGCTTGTTGGGAGTCCACAAAATTATGCAATAAAGAAAAAAGGTTCCCAATTAAACTGTCTGGTTGAGGATTGCTTAGCCTCTAAATCTACTGGTTTTGAAGTAATGCCAAATTTTAATCAAAGAATAAAATGGGGGCTACTACCGTATTTTTGCAAAATACAAGAGGGTTGCAATATTTAAGGAGAATGTATGAATGAATGGTATCAAACAAACTAACCAACTTCACAAGAGTATGTGAATCGCAAAAACATACAAATGCGAATCCTATTTTTTCAAATAGTTTAAGAGTTAGTTTTTTTTTTTTAAAGTATTAGACGGTGGTGTCAGTGAGAATAGAAACCATAAAAACCATAACGCGGTGACTAGATTGTGGGGGTGCTACGACCACGACCCCAACCCCAATCCCAACCCTTTTTCCTAAACAAACTATAGTTACTTTTGTAGTATCGTATGTTACCTGCATAAGGTCATGTGTTAGCAGTCATTAATTTCATTTTGGTATATTAGACACCATTAATTTTGCAATGTCACACTTGTAAATATTAATTTCACTTTGGTATTTTGGGCACCACATATCTATACACCATTCAGAAAAAGGGGAGGGTTAGAGATTTTAAGTGACGACATTAGGTGGATTTATAGTATTAGTTCAAGAAAAAATATTTAAAAGTGTCTAAACTTCGAAAGTGTTTGACACAAATGTCATGTCTCGTACATACGCATGCTTTCATGTTGAATAGTGAATATGATAAACATTATAATAGTCAGTAATTTAAATGTCACAAGCAATACTATGTTCAGCTATGGAAGATCCCATAGATACATGCATTTTTTAGGGGTGGCAATGGGTTGGGTCGGGTCGGGCTAGGGTCTGGCCGGACCCAAACCCCGACCGGATAAACTATTATGGGACCCCAACCTGAAAATATAATGTGGGGCTCGGATCCGGACCTGAACCTGAATGGACTTGGTTGGACTCGACCAAAAAATTAAAATATCTATATATTTAAATTATTTAAATATATTTTCATAAATTGAAAAATGTGAGACCCAGACTTGGACTCATACCCAAATAGTTTAAGTCCAAGATTTAGACCCGGACCCGACTGCCAAGTCCAATTCTTTGACCCATACCCAGACTTGGGTCAGGTTTGGGTCCATTGCCACCTCCAGTATTGTCTTTAGGAAATTAGATTGTATACTACTAGACCATTTACATTTGATAAAATATGATCACAATCACCTTTTGCCTTTAGATGTGTGCATCAAAGGGTTTGAGAAATTTTTGTTACTTTGAACCGGCAGATTCTCCGTTGCTGGATTTCACACCTGTGTTACTGGTGATTGTGCATAAAAAGGAGATTACTGCCGCACAAAAGGAAGAGTGTATAATACACCATAGAATTATATCTCCTTTTCTTTATAGAAAAAGTTTATATAAAGATGCTACTTTATAGTGTAGAACACGGATGCCCTAAAAAATTCATTGGAAAAGGTAGTTTTAATGCTGAAAACCATTTGGTTGATCATCTCAATATCGAGATGTATGATTATGAAAAATAAAAAGATTTTAAGTATCAGAAATAGTGCATTTTACAATATATTATCTACACCGTCCATTTTCAAAATTTTTATATGTTTATAGATCTACTTGATTTTAACCATTTTTTAAATTTAAAATTTTATAATTAGATATACAAATAGATTTTGAGATAATCCTAATAACATTTTACATCAAAATTATATACCATGATAAAATTTGATGGGCACCGTACCTCTACACATACGGAGGCATCTGTATGGAAACTACACCTTTTCTTTATTAGTCCATTATTATTATATATTCTTGAATGTGGCTGTATTGGATAAATATAATAGGCAAAAAATTTTATAGAACGGAGGCTCTAAACAATTAAATTAAAACCCACATCAAGAATTTTACTAGAAGATGTTGTTTTGATGCCCAAATATCTTTAAATTGATCAGCTCAACATCAAGATGTATGAACATGAGAAAAAAAATGGATTTCAAGTTTTGAAAATGATGCATCTTGTGATGCATTTTTGGATCGTCAATTTTCAAGATTTTCAAGTTATCATATATCTGCTCGATCTAACTATTTTTGAAGCTTTATATTTTATAATTAAATATGAAAATATATTTTACGGCTATCATAAAGATTTCTAGTATTGAAACCACATTTCTCGATACTATTTGAAGGTGCGCTTTACTTTGATTGTTTAGAGCCTCGGCTCTATACAAACCGTACCCAATATAATATGATCCGTATCCGCATTATATAAGAAGAGATTTTTCTATATTACTATTATAAATGTCTTGATATTTTCATGATGACTACCAAACGAGAACATGCATCCATTACCTTCAATTTTACAAGAAAATAACAAATTGAAGCACTGAAAGCAATACCCTTTACGTTTTATTCTATTGTAGAAAGGCAATTGAATCACTCAAAATTCTACCTCTGCCCTTCATTTTATAATAAAATATATAACTTGAAGCACAATGCTTTTGGACAATGAAAGGTTGTGGTCCTCAAAACGTTGAATAGGGGGATAATTAAAAAATAAACAAATAAAAACGTAATCTAGAAGTACTGGGACTGGAGGGAATTAGTGGGGATGACTGGATTTCCTTGAAAAAGTAAAAAAACAAAAAGAAAAGGAATAAAATGTTCTTGAAGAACTTGGATTAAAAGCGTTTGTGGGGTTGAGGGATATCTATTACAAACACAACCTGCATTTTTCACCAGGGGCCCTAAAATTTGCTTATGATATAAGCATTGCCATGAGCAAAGTGGGCCTAGAAGAAACTATTTTTTGAGGGAATCGATGGAATCATAATCATCCTTAGTTGTTCGATGAAACTGGGCAATTACAGATGTGCTATTGATTGATGTTAAACCCCAAGAAATTTTTATGGACCCTGGAACAACTTCTCATAAATTAGTTTATAAAGATGTTCAATTTCTCTTTTTTTGGGTTAGCAACTTGGAACAAGTAGGATATTTACATCTTTTGATTGGAGTGACTGGGATTGAATCGCCTAAATTCCCCTGTTCAATCGGGTTTCAAACCTATAACAAGATTTTTTAATGGAAAAAACATGTTTTCAATTTGGTAACTGAATCAAGCAGTTCATGTGGATCAAGCGACTTAAGTGGCTCAAATTGATACAATGCCCTTACGTATTTAGGGCTACAAACACAACACAACGGCAATTTGGGCATTTCTAATAAATTATTTGAGAAGGTACCTAAATAAAGCGATTTTAAATACAACCACTTTGTTGGTAAATTTTTTTGTTTAACCACTTCATTGATTTTTTAAAGTGGTTTGATCAATATAATAATATTTTCCCAAAAAATAATTGAAGTTTTTGACAATCTATAATTTGCAAAGAGACTCTACTACAATGAAGAAGGTCTATTTAGACAAATTTTCACATGATTGATTAGTTTCCAAGTAATTTAGATATTTCAATGAAGTTCTAAGAATTAAAGATAGTGGGGTAGGAAAGTGTTTTTTGTGATAGACTGCCTTTGAATTAACATTCTCCAAGTTGGGACAAAATGTCTTCCATGGAGGTTAAGCTAGTGATTCAACCTAGGTTTTTGCAACCTCTTTGATCAAGGAAAAGCATGAAATTTCTATCCTTGTTTGTAAGTGTTGCCTGGCTTTACTCCTTTGTAGATTATTTTTCTTTACATTTACTTGTCCCCTTTGAAGTTACAATTAAGTGGTTGATCATGTAATTGCATAAAGCAAGGTAAAATCTCAAAACAAGCCATGTAGGAAGACCAAATAAAATCTTACTAAAGTTGCAAACTTATAGCTAAACCTAGCCCAATCACCTCTCAAACAAACCAGCTTAGATATTTACAGATGTTGCAAGATCCTTTTCATAGATGTGTAAGTCCCTAGAACTGCAATAATGGAGCTCATGATCATAATCCCCACTATGATCCCCATCTCCACCTTTCCATGCTTTGAATTCTTTGTGATCTTCAAGTAAAAAAGGCATGGCAAGAGGAAATTCAAAGTACTATTAAGAGCTGATCCACCCAAGGCAACCAAATACCCAAAGAATGGAACTGTGAGAGCCACTATCACAGTGCTAGCCACCAACATTGTTCTAAACAGAAGGCTCATGACTATTCTCTTGCAAATGGGGACTGCATCTTCTACTGCAACTACAATTGGGGTCACAACTATTGCATATTTCACAATGGGAATTGTGATGATGGTGTATATAGCTATCTTGGAGCTGATCTTTCCTTTTGGAAGATTCAAAGTGATTTGAGACTTTACATTTTGTCCATACATTAGGTACCCAGATACTGCCATTATTGAATAGGTCAAAGCAGCAGTTGCAAAACAAACAATGATCATCTGCATCAATAAAAGGAAAGTTTGTTTATGATGTATTTTCTCTTTTCTCGCACTTAAATACGAAACCAAAAACTTAAATGTTGAGTTCATGTAAGCTTACTTTCATGGCCTTGCTCCTGTCTTTCATTGAGGAGGTAATGGTGGGCAGAACTCCATGTCCTGATAAGCAAAATGCAAAAATACTAGCAGTTGTGGGCAAACCTTTGTAACTAAAAAGCCTTTTACTTGGATGGAAAGCAACCCCATCAAACAAGCCAACCCAAACAACTGATCCCACTATAAGAATAGGGGCCAAAACCCCACAAGCTGAGACATAAGCTAGAGGCCCCAAACCTCTTAGCCAAACAGTGGGTAATATTATCGAGGAAGATATGAAGACAAAAGCTTTTCTCCCTTCTATTTTAAACCCTCCAAGTCTTAAACTCATATTGGGAAACATTTTTTCCAAATTGTCACCTTCTATTATCAGTTGCTCCACTGCAATCATGTACATTGAGAGGCATAGAGCTACTGATACAAAGATTTTTCCTTTACGACCAAAGGCTAAGTTGGCGATTTCGGGGTACGCTCGAATTTTTGGATCCGTTTGCATGCATCGGATGAGAAGTGAAGCAGTATAGCAAGCTACGATCGCCACAAGAATGAGCAACAGTAAGCTCATCCACCCAGTTTCTGATACTGCATATGAAACTGCTACTATCCCAATTCCTGATTAAGCAAATAGAGTTATGATATTAGAGCCTCATCAAAAAATTGCAATGAAAGAGATACGAAACACACACACACATATGGGATTGTATACAATGTGACCATTTACCATTAGTACAAGGAGGTCACATTTACTTAATGACCATCCGATGTGAAATCTGATAGCCTGTGGGTGTCATAAAATTCAAGAAAATTTCTTTTGAACCTTAGACTTGGTCAATGAAATAAATGCAACCACCTAATTCCATATCCAATGGTTAAGATTAATTGTGACCACCTTGTACCAAAGGTAAATGGTCACAGTGCATGCTTTTCCTATATGTATATATGATGCATATTTTTCTTTCTCTTTCAAGTATTATAGATTTTATATAAGATTGTAACCTTACTTGTAGAAGTAAGGTTGTAGTAATATGCACCGTCTATTTTATTTGGATTGTTTAGATTTGATACTATCTTAAAAGATATGTTACTTTTTGACCGTCTTCAAAGACATATCAAATCTATACCATATTAAATGGACGGTGTAGAATAACGCAACCTTACTTTTGAAAGTGAAGTTACAATCTTAAAAAAACCACACTCTTCAGATAATAACTTAACAAGAAATAAGAGAGTTTTCATAAGTCTAGACTAAAAATTATGGTCAAAAGATTATCTGATCCACTAGAGCATATCAGTCATTCACTCCCTTTAGTAAAACCGTACTTTTCAATTATTTCTTGGGCTTCAAATTTTGGGGATGTAACCTAAACAAATTAACCAAACCCCAGTCAAAAGGAAAAAAAAAGAAAAAAAGAAAAATCCATACTCCCTGGTGCTTGAAAAAATAACGTCCTACGTTTGAACTAAGGTTGTCTATATTTCACTAGTCAGAACCAAGTATTCAGGCTCTTAAAATTCAACTTTTTCTGTGAAAAAGCTATTTACATGGCGATTCTCATCCAAAACTCTATATGTAAAAAAATTCATCATGAGATACTCTAACTGTACAGTGTGCTCTCATGGGAGTAGGGCTGCCATCCCGGTAAGGCCCAGAAATGCTCAGGAAAGGAGGCCCGCACAGAAGGACCTTATTGGGCTGGGATTCCGCCAGGCCCATTAAGAAGCCTTCTTAAATTTTTTTCTCCGTGAGCACAGACAATTACGTCTTGGATTCCCACTAACAAAAAAAAAAAGGCAAAAAATAAAAAGGAGAAAGCAATAACATTAAAAAAAATAATAAAAAGGAAAAATCAATGGGAGAGATATAGAAATTATCACGAATATGCGGTGTTCGAGCCATCAAAGGGAGTCAACATAACAAGTCATGGTCGCCATCAATGTATCAAGTAAAATGTCGACAAAGGCCTTAAGAAATGGAGAATCCATCGTTCATCCTCCTCCACGGACGATGAAGATGAAGCCTTCAGTTCAATTAGAAGCTGTTACGGTCTGTTACAAAACCAACGCTTCATATCCATCGTACATTCGGGAGATTACAGACAGTGAATGCCCCTTCATGAATAGTAGACTATGAGCCATGTTAATTTGCTTTCTGTTGCAAAATGAAGGCTAGCAAATGTCGGCGTGGCGTGGCGGCGCGGCGGGTCGGGTTGGGTCTGGGTTCGGGTCAGCAGACACATACTGTAGGGGTGGCGACAGGTGGGGTCGGGTCCAATTAGAGTGCACCTCAAAAATTTCACTAGAAGAGGTTGTTTTGAAAGCCCAAATATCTTCAAATTGATACATCCGGATAGATGGACATAAGACAAAAATAGATTTCAAGCTTTGGAAATAGTGCATCTTATGATGCATTTTTGTACTGTCAATATTCATGATTTTTAAGTTTTCATAAATCCACTCGATCTGCACAATTTTTGAAAGTTTAAATTTTATAATTAAAGATAAAAATATATTTTAAAACTATCACAAAGATTTCCAGTACTGAAACCACATTTCTTGCCCTCTACTTTGATTGTATAGAGCCTTGGCTTTATACCAACTACACCCATACTTAAATATTATAGCTGAAAATACATATTTATATTTAAATAAAATTTAATATTATATATTAAATATTATTAAATAATAGCATGTCGGGTCGGGGTCAGGGTCCAACTCAAATAGTATTTGGGTCCAATATTTAAACCCTAGCCCGATCCTGCGGGTACCAATTTTTGAACCCATACCCAGCCCCAAGTCGGATCCGGTTCCATTGCCATCCCTAGCTAGCACCATATTTTGAGAGAGCACCTGAACACACACACAGACTAGAGAGAGGCGATTGGGATCAAGATCTTTTATGTTCATGTTGGAGAGAGAGAAAGGGAGAGATAGAGAGAGAGAGAGAGAGGTTTTCGAGCATCAATGAGAAAAAGCTGGAATTGCAAAATTGAAAAGACAAAAGAAACATTTGACAGGACACGAGAGAATTCCAATCCATAAGAGAAGAGAGAGTTGAAAGAACCTGACAAAACGTTTAACAGATTGAAACAAGCCTTGGCGAAGGTTATGCCGCCATTCGCATCAGACTGAGAATGCTGGGACTCCTTCTCACCTCTCTCGGCATCCATGGCTCCTGCTTGGTTTTTATGAATGCCTTGCTTTGCTTCCTATCTCATGCTTGATATATGAAGAAGGGCATGCCTTTTGAAAGCTACAGGCTCTCTCTCTCTCTCTGGTTCTTAAGTACCATGCTGAAAAAACAATTCAACAAAGCTAACTGTTTTTTTAATTTCGTTTCATGAATTTCTTAAGGAGGGCATGGCTAATTAGGTAGACGCGTTTATTGAAAGCTAATGGAGTCTCTCTGGAGGCAGTAGGTCAATGGGCGACAGGATCCCTTTGTCTCTCTCTTTCTTAACTCTTTGGTACAGTTTCTCTCTCTAAAAGTCTTTCTATATAGCCATTGACGTACAGTCTCTCTCTCTCTCTTTTTCTTGGTTTCTCTGGAACCTCACTGCCCTGTGCATCACAAAAATTAAGATCACAATGCTGCAAAAGAAATTTAAGAAAAAGATTCTTTCAGAAAAATATTCTTTCTTCTTTGATTGTTCCCTATTCCCATTGAAACCTAACTTTCGTCATTACTACGAAAGAAAAGTATATTGAGAGACCATTAACATTTTAACTTTCGTCATTACTACGAACGAAATTAAAGTATATTAAAAAACCATTTACATTTTGTACAAGGCGGTTATAATTAATCTTGACTATTGGATGTGAAATTAAGTGACTATATTTATTTTATTGGTCAAGCTTAAAGTTCATTTTTTTTTTTTCATACTTTGTAACATCTCCAAGCTTTCAAATTTTACGTCAGATGGTTATAAATAATTATGACATTGTAAATGATCTCATTGTATACAATCTCTACCACAAAATTAAAATTGTCTTCTTTAATTTTTATTTTGAGAAGATTGCATATGAATCTTATTTGTTTTTGTAAAAATTTAAAACTCATCTCGTATATTTAATTTTTTTTGTAAGGAGTCTCATTTTTTGTATATAATATATTTTATTTTATTATTATTTTTATATAATAGATTAAGCTCGAATTTGGTATGTTCATACTTCTCAACATTAAGTATTTATAAAAATATTGAAAAATAATTTAAAGCAAATAAAATTATCTAAATACCACTAAATGGTCATTTATTATTTTTGAATTATATTTTAAATAATTTGTAAAAGTATAGGATAAAAATATGGACTTATTAAATTTGTGCTTAATCCAATTCATAGGGAAAAAAAAAAGGTAAAAAATTCAAATAGGTTTTATGCTCTCAGAAAGTGGGACTATACGAAACATATAAAACAATTTATATGTATTGAAAATGAAATAGGATTTTTCTAAAAATTTTCCTTTTATTTTGAGCACAAATGGCCATTTTGCCTGTAGCTTTCAAAGTTGGAAAGAAGATTTCAAATATTTTCATATGTGTCAAAATCATGGTCAGATTAATTTCTCATGCCGAGGGTCAGATTAATCTCTCATGCTAAAAAGTACCCCAAGGCATTCAAAGGATGTTTCCCCTATTTTAAAGATCTAATATATAAAGCGCATGAAGGGAATGCTCTCTATGATTCCACTACAACATAAAATTTATATACTCTGAATGGAGGGCTAATATTGTCCCAATCTGAATGGAGGGCTACATTGTTTTATTTTTAATCATTTTTATATAAATTATTTTAGCACCAAATTTTGGGCGTCCAATCCTCTAATAAACATGCACACTTAAAAACTATTAAAAAGTGTTTCCAATAAAATAAAATGATAAAAAACCCCTACAATTTTCAGTGGCATTTTGGTTATTATATTTTATTGATATTTTTTACAAGTGTGCTCCAATGAGAAGATGGCACGTACCAAATTTTATATTTATATAATTTGTATAAAAAATTAAAAATAAATACTCTGAAGCGTTTGATCTAAGATCAAACGGTGTGTGGCTCACTTGATCAAAATTGGGCGTTTGGATAGTAGGGAAAGCATAGATCTTCTATGTTGTAGGGGAAGTATAGAACTTTTTCCATATATAAATTAAAGAAAAATAGAGAATGAGATCATTTACCTTTGGTACAAGGTAGTCACATTAATCTTGACCATTGAGTGTAAAATTGGATGGCTGCAATTATTCCATTGACCAAGTTCAAACTTCAAAAGAAATTTTTTCAAACTCTTGAAACATCCAAGCTATCAAATTTAACATCGGATGGTTGTAAATAATTGTGACCACCTTGTATCAAAGGTAAATGGTCTCACTGTATATAATCCCATAAATTAATTTGGAGAGCGTTTATATAAAAGGTGCGGTTTGCATAAGGTTGCAACCTTAAACAATCTAATTAAGGTGCACCTCTAAATTTTGCTGTAAATATAATTTTGATATCAAAATTTTTTAGGATGGCTTGAGAATCTATTTTCATCTCTGATTATAAGATTTTAGACTTAAAAAATTGTTCGAATCAAGTAGATTTATAAGCATATGAAAATCTTGAAAATGGACAATCGAGATAATGTGTTGTAAGATACACTATTTCGTAGATCCGAAATATTTTTTCTTTTTATATTCATATATCTTGATGTCAAGATGATCAATTAGAGAGTTTTCCAACATCGAAACAACCTTTTATGATGAATTTTTGATGTGCACTTTTAATTCTACATTTTAAGGTTGCAACCTTCTATATAAACTTTTTCCTTATATAAATACTGAGATTTATGATAAAAAATAAAGCTGCACCTCAAAACTCTACCAAAAAATTGCAGTTTCAATGTCATAAAACCCGCAAATTAATTATATCAACATCAATAAATGTAGATTTGGAAAACTAACGAATTTCAAGCCTTAAGAATAATATATTTTATAGCATATTATTTATTTCATCAATTGTTCACAAATCCACAAGGGCTCCACTATTTGTGGAGCTTCAAATTTTGTAATCAAGATCTAAAGTAAATTTTCTCGGCATCATAAGAATTTCAAACATAGGAACTGCTTGTTTTCTTTTTTGTGTGTGTGTTTTTAAGGTGGGACTTTTCCTTTTTAATATAAAGCCTAGGCCCCTTGTAAGAAGCACCAAATCAAATCACACAGAGTCTCAAAGTAATGTCTTATGAAAGACAATGCTTTCATGAAAGATTGATGTAATCCTTTTTTGACTTTAAATTGTACGGAGGTGATCATATTTTAAGGAAAAAATATGAATGATGTGAATTGGAATCCTTGCAGGAGCCATTGAAGAAAGTCCATGCCAACTCAACTAACCAAGAATATTTTATTTTGTGCAAGCCATTAACCTCTTTAGGGATATGATGAAGGAAAAAGTTTTTATAAGGTTGCGACCTTGGAAATGTAGAATTAAAGACGCACATTAAAATTCATTATAAAAGGTTGTTTGGATGTTGTAAACCCCTCTAATTGATCCTCTCGACTTTGAGATATGTGAATATAAAAAGGAAAAGATACTTCGAGTCTACAATATATTCTATCTACAACATATTCTATCTTACAACACATTATGTGGACGGTCCATTTTCGAAATTTTCATGTGTTTATAGATCTTCTTAATTTAAAGCATTTTTAGAGTTCAAAATTTTATAATTAGAGATGAAAATAGATTCTCAAGCTATCTTAAGAATTTTTTATATCAAAATTATATTTATGATAAAATTTAGAGGTGCGCTTTAATTGGATTGCTTAAGGTCGCAACCTAATGCAAACCACACCTTAAGATGAAAATACAATTCATTGTCCTACATAGAAGGGTAAGTATAACCATAGGGCACATTAACAATGTTATCTCGGAGGGAAGCATAGATTCTAGTGATCAACAAAACAATCCAATCATCTTAAAAAATCATTGAGGTAGTTAAGATAATTAATTTTGTAGCAAAACGGTTATTTTTTTATATTCATTTCAATTAGGTATCTCTTCAATTACTTTGTCAGTAAATGCCCAAATTGCTCTGCTCTGGGTTTGGAACCTAAACGAGGCATTTTAGTACTATTCCATTTAAGTTACTTTAGCTAGATGGTCTAAGTGCCTTTGGTTGTTCCAGGTTTGAAACTTGGAACAAAAATAGTATCGAAAGATATTGCTTCAAATACTGGGAATTTTTGTGATAGCTTGAGAATTTATTTTCATCTCTAATTATAAAATTTAAAGCTTAAAAAATAGCGTAGATTGAGAGGATCTATGAACACTTAAAATCTTGAAAATTGACAGTCCGAAAATTCATTACAAGATGTACTATTTTCAAAACATGAAATCCATTTTATCTCATGTCCATATATCTTGAGGTCAAGATGATCAATTTGAGGATTTTTGGATATCGAAACAACCTCTTCTAGTGACTTTTCAAAGTGCACCTTAATTTGATTGTTTAAGGCCTCACCCTTATATAAACTTTTTTCCTTTATTAAAATGCAATCCCTCATTCAAAGATTTTTAAGCAAAATCCATGAGGAGTTATGTATATGAAAATTTTAAAGAGTAAGCATTATGTTGATAAAATTGTTAGAGTTGTTGCTTTGTTGATGTGGTTTGACAGTTCTGATGATGTCTTTGCTACATCCTCCATCATCTCTCACGGATGAAAGGATCAAGAATATCTAGCGTTTGTCAAAGGACCTGGTTTCTATGCGGCCCAGCCCGTATATGTAGAAACGAAGCCTCTTAATAAGTATATTTTTGAGATGGATTTTAAGACCTAATTTTTAAGGTTATGTAATATCTAACATGGAGATCATGAATATGAAAAAATAAATAATTTTTAAAATTGAAAATAATAATTCTAGTAAAAAAGCATTTGGACAGCTAGTTTCCATTGTTTTTAGATGAAACACCTACTTGCATCAATATTTAAGATGGATGACTTACACTTTCTGGACCGCATAAGTAGAAATGCGGTCCAACCCGCATGAAACAATTTTCCTTTATCAAAAGAAAAGAAAGAAAGAAAGAAAATGAATAATTGCCCAATATTATTAGGAACTCTAGATGGATGTAGTTTTGGGTTTGAACAATAAAGTTTATTGTTGAAAAACTTGAATTAGGCCTTGAATCGCTAGTGGTTCATTTCCTATTCACCTCGCAATTCCCAAATAAAATTGGGCTACAATTAAAAAATAAACTGAAAATAAAAGACACCACTTTCCCTTATCTCTCTCATGCATATCTCCATAGTTCCTCTTTCACGCTTATCTCCTTATTTCCTCTCCCCTATCTCTTTATTTTCTCTAATGGGATTCTATCCACTCGCAATTTCTTTCTAAAAAATATTTTTTAATCTATTTTTCAAAATCCTTCCACTTAGCAACTCACGCACCAAAATCCTCCCTCCTCCCTCTTACTTTATCTTAGCGCAATTCTTATTTTCTTAAAAAATAACAAATTACAATTTTAAATTTGTTCTAAGACTAATAAACTGAATTAAGAGTTATAATCCTAGTTATACGAGTGAGCAACCTTATGATAAAAGGAAAAAAAAAAAGAAAAAATTGTGCAAATGAAGGTTTCATCATGCTTAACAAATCAGAAAAATGTATCTATTCTTTCCATACGATTGATATAGTGATTGTTTCCAATTATTACAAATAAGTTATTTCAAAAGAATGGTACAGCCTATTCTGCCTAAGAAAATATTAACCAAGGAAATAGAATGAATTTTTAAGCTTTAAAATATATAACTAAAGATAAAATTATAAATTAAGGCTATCACAAAACCTTTTAGTATTGAAACCAAAATTTTTTCTTGAGACTATTTGAAGGTAGGCTATAATTTGATTGTTTAGAGCCTTGGCTCTATACAAACTTCACCCAACAATAAATAGACTTCAAGTCTTAAAAATAGTGCAAATGTATTATCTAAATCGTCAATTTTTGATATTTTCAAATGTTCATAAATATGTTTGATTTACATTATTTTAAAACTTTTAATTTTATAATTAGAGAGTACTTTTAAACTTCAACATACAAGGCTTCCATGCGGTTGCTTTTCTCTTTCGGTTTTTGGAAGTTTCTCAACCTCTGATTTTCTAAAGGAAAATTGTTTCATGCTAACTGGACAGTATTTCTACAATAAGAGGTTAAGACGTATAAATCATCCATTCTAAACATGAATGTAAATAGGTGGTCCATCTAAACACAAATGTAATTAATGGTCCGAATTTTTTTAATATAAATATTATTTTTAACTTTCAATATTTTTTTTTTTGATCTCCGTGTTAAAGATTATATACTGTCTATATATTAGGATCAAGTTATATTTAAAAAATATATTTATTGCTAAACTCGCTTTCCTACAATATGAGGGCTGGCCATATAGAAACCGTATACTTCTCTAAATAATAAGTACTTTTCCATGGTTCCCACCCCAAACTAAATAATTATTTATGTTTGCTTTTATATGGAAAAACAAGAAATATAAGGCACTTATTGGTTAATGGAAAAAAAAAAAAAAAAATTCCGAAAACCAGCACATTAAGTCCCTTTCCTTGTTCTAATATCCGAGAAACATAGGAGTGTCTTGTTAAAAAAAGTTTATATAAAGCCCAGGCTCTAAACAATCAAATTAGAGCTTACCTCAAAAATTTCACTAGAAGAAGTTGTTTTGATGCTCAAATCGATCGTCTCGATTGATTTTTGGACCGTCAATTTTCAAGATTTTTAAGTTTTCATAGATCTGTCGATCTAAACTAATGTTAAAGCATTAAACTTTATAAATAAAAATAAAAATAAAAATATATTTTAAGACTATCATAAATATTTTTAATAATAAAACCATGTTTCTCGATACTATTTAAAAGTAGGCTCTAATTTGATTGGTTAGGGCCTAAGCTCTATCCAAACCGCACCCTAGATTCACAACAACTACACAGGAGACAAAGAAGGGGTGGGCCAGTAAGAAGAAACTTTGAATAGCGTAGAGAGAGAAAGAGAGAAGAGAGAGATGGTGAAAGTGAGAGGAGTGGAAAAATGAGGCGACCAAATCATTAGGCCAAGAAGCCCTTACCGTTTCTACGAGGCATCGAAGCCTCACCACAAATTCATGACTCCGCTAATTCCACGCTCCAATCACTCCGTGATTCGAACATGGATGCCATCCAAGACTTTGACCCAAAAAGTGTGTGGGATCACAAGTTGAAAGAGTGAGGTTTGCTTTTAAAATTAAAAAAAATAAAAATTATTTATTTATTTATTTATTTTGCCTTTTTAGTTAGGAAAAGTTTTTTCCCTTGGTCTCACTTTAGAGATTATTTAGTAAATTCTAGAACATACTACTGTTCAAAAAGTCGCCCAAGTTCGGTCTTTGTCGAGCCCCGAGTGGTCTCGGTTTCGAGGACCAACTTGGGGATGTTAATAAAAACGGAAAGTATTTTGACTGTGTTGTTTCAATTTTTTTAAAAATTGAAAATACCCCCAACCCAAACTCATTTTTCAAAATTTATTTTCTTGCTATTTTTTTTTAATGATAATTAGTTGTGTTTTATTAAATTTTACTTTGAATATTTTCCAATATTTTTGTATTTTTATTTTTTAATAGTTTTTAGCTGCTATGGGCCGAGTAGTAGGATTGAGTCGACTTTTCGAACATTGGAACATACTATTGTGAAAATCAAATGTACAAAATTGAAACAAACTATACTATTTATTTTTGCCGGCAACTGGAGGCGTGGTAGTAGTACCTCCACACCCTAGTGACTACGTTGTGGGTTTCATTCCCACCACTAACACCACCCCGCTAATTCTTTCAAAAAACTAACTCGTTCCTCATTGAGTTAAGAAAAAAAAAACCAACCAACACAAATTTGACGGCATAGTTGATAACTTGGTATCATCTCGTTTGCACTTTCTTTACCAAAACTCTATAAAAAAGCAACAAGTTCATTTTTGAAAACGCTGACTTTAACTCGAGACTCACACGAGTTCGAATAGGGTGAAAACTCATGTTTCGGGCCCGAGAGAGAGAGTGAAAAAAGGATCAAGAGAATTTCATTTCCTTTAATAATGCACAATATGCATGACGGGTGAAAATGTTTTTTTAATCATTTTGACAAAGATTTGAAAATGTTTTAGCATTTTTCATCTTTATTAGAAAATTTCTAAAATACCCTTAAACACAAAAGACTTTTTAAAATCTATTTTCCATTAATATTCAACTTCATTAGGATGTGTTTTGTTTAATCATTATTTAAATATACTTTTCATGTTTTATTAGATTTTATTTTATATTTTTTAACACTTTTTTGACTGCCCAGGACTTGCCCCGTTAGGCCAGTTGAACCGACCGATTTACCGGTTAGTCCGGTTAAACCGCTTCCAGCATCATGTCCAGTTAAAATAGGACTTTTGAGTTCCATCGTATTATTCCAAAAGCTGATATATTTTTGGTCAGTTTGGTTTTAATTTGGGTTTAACATTCAATGTTATTTATTTTGTTTTATTATTATTATATATTTGTAGACACCCATTTTAAATTTGACAAATTCAGTGGTCTTTTGAACCCTTAGGATCACACTTAACCTAATAAACCCATTTTTTTGGATAATATGTGTAGGTTATGTGAGTATATCCTCCCCAGCGGATTTTGATCCCTATAAACCCTCTTTTCGTGGACATTTAGAAAAAGGACGAAGATAGACGAAACCCTAGGAGAGAGGAGACCTTAGAAACTGCTTCTTGAACCCAAGCCTCATGAGAGAAAACCTAAGTATGTGAAAACCTAGACCTAGGGCACAACCGCCCTAGATCTACCCTTAGGGGAGAGAGCAGATAGAGATCTGAGAGAAAAAACTAGAGATAGTTACACAAAAGAAGATAAAACCTTAGAAACTGTTTTAGGAACCCAAGCCTCTTGAGAGAAAACCTAAGTCTAGGAAAACCTAGACCTAGGGCACAACCACCCTAGATCTACCCTTAGGGCACAACCACCCCTCTTCAACCAGAGACTTGTTGGTGAATATCCGACTCAGCCCAAGTCCATACCCAGGTCCGAACCTAGGCCTCCTTTTGGTCCTAAACAAACCTTGATCTAGTCCGGGTCCACCCGATCTGATCTTTAGAACCCTCTTGGTCCAAGCCCAGGCTTGCACCCAGCTCAGTCCAGGTCCGAACCAGACTCACATCCAGGTCCGAACCTAGACCCACTCTTGGTTCGAGCCAAGACTCGTACCTATCTAGTCTAGATCTCAATCTAGGTCTTAGCATAGGTCTTAGCTTAGAATTGCTTCTAGAGCTAGACTAGGCTTACCCTAGTTTAGGGTCAAAACTGAAACCCACCGAGTTTAATCAATTTCATTCAGTTTAGGTTCTAGCCTAGGTCTTAGTTAGGGTTTTGCCCCTAGAATCAGACTAGGTCTACCTTGAGGCGTCGAGTCTAGATCTCACTGAGTTTAGAAATCATAACGCAGGATCATAGCAGAGCAAGGTCCAACCCTATGCCCCCAGCTCAGTTTAGATCCAGAGAACCTAGTCAGTCCGAGAGATACCGTCACAGTGCTCCCTCACAAATCATTCATAGCACTCGTGTCAATGAGCCGACTCTCGAACCACATGGAACCAAACCTTCAAGGCTACCAAAAAAGAAGTTACGAGCCAACAAGTTGATAAGGTTAGTAACACCTTGAACAATCAAGGGGTCAAGTTGGGGGCAATCCTCCAAGACATAGGGGTTAAACGCAAATCCAGTCATCACGACAAGAATAAGGCCCTGGCCCAAATCTTTGAGTCAGCTAATCTCAACCGTATGAATCTTGATAGTCAATTAGCAGCCCAACATTCCAATCTTGACAATTAGCCAGTTAATTGGTGATTGGGTTCACATACAATTAGGGAAAGTCTATGTAAGCAACCCATCACCAGTAAAGATCAGGGTTTTGACCTAACCCGATATAAAGACAATCCTACGGTGCATGCTTACTTTCAAGACCTCCTCAATAGAAGATACACCATCCAACACACTCAATCTAGGAAAGTCAGATCACAAGCTCAAGCCATAAGCCAAGACCAACATTCTGACTCAAACCAAAATAATCCTAAGGCTGTTAGCTGCCAATCCAACCCAATATGGGCTAGGGGTCTAGTTCTAATCATCACTCGAGCCCAAGACTACATAGAGGGTAGACTCCCTCTGGCAGTAGTTATGGCATTCCTTCACTCTTTTAGTCCAGTGCTGAGGCAAGAGAGTAGCCTAACCCTAGGGATAAATAATCCAATCAAAGTTAGGGTCAAGTAGACCTAGCCACCTAAGGTCAGAGGTCTAGTCGTCATAGCAACTTGAATCGTCTATCCCAGTTAAGTGGTGATTCTATAATGAAGGCCTCCTTATATGGCCAAGTTGTGCAACCTCCGAATGGGTATTGTCACACCCTGAGATGTGACAGACAAGACATATATATATCACACCCTGAGATGTGACAGACAAGACATATATATATATATATCTATTGATAGGACAAATTTACAGTGGCGAGGTCTTACAAAGTAACAAAAGAAGGTTTAAGCAAAACTACAATATCTTCCCAAAGTTGATCTTGACGAGGAACAAATGAAACCGCAGTTATCCTGAAAAATGTTTACCATAGTTTGATGAGTTTGGCTACTCAGTAAGTGATCATCATAATCCTAAAAATAATCATGATTGAAAGATATCAATATTTTTCAAAATGAGATCTATTAACAGAAATGCATCAACAGTTTCACTTTCAATAAATGCATAATTAAGTCTAAAAATGCATAATTAAGTACAATTCGAATAATTGAAATGCTTATAACACTTTTAACGGCAGTACATAATTCAAAGGATTTCACAAAATACCCTACTGGCGTCCCAAGTAGGTCACCTATATACCCCATCAGCGTCCTGATGGGTCCACTTAATCCCTATCGGTGTCCCAGATAGGTCCACTTAATCCCTGCAGGTCCACTTATACCTCACCGGCGTACCGGATGAGTCTACTTAATCCCTACCGGCGTCCCAGATAGGTCCACTTATACCTCACCGGCGAACCGGATGAGTCCACTTGCATACTTAAATTATTTCTAAATCTCTTTAAGCATTCGAAAGCAGCAATATCATGTACTCAACATATCACTGAAATCATTAATATGAATTTCACTTAAACCATTAATAACAGTCACTTTCTATAACATTTCAAAAATAACCAATCAAATATTTTGGGCTCAAATTTAGAAAGGTACAGTTTGTAAAGGCATTCTAGCATAATTGCCAATTTAATATGTATAGAAAAACTCTTATAGAAATTCAAGAATACGGAATTATCACAATTTATGGGATATCAATCCACAAATAAACATTTCACAATAATACTATAATCAATTGCAAAAATGTCAATTTTTAAATAATAAGGCAGTCATTTGCACATGAATTTTACAATGTCTAAATATTCAAAACAGTAGAAAGAAATATCACAATTTTTATTAAAAAGATTATTTTTCAAGATAATGAGGTCACGTGCGCATAAAATTTATCGCGCCTAAAATTCATGATAATAAGCAGAAATAATTATTTCATTTTATTTTTAAAAAGAATGGATTATTTTTCGAGACAATGAGGTCACTTACACACAAAACTGATAAAATAAAGATCCTAGACGGAAATATCACTATTTATTAAAAATAGACTATTTTTCAGAAAGACGTTGTCACTTACCCACAAATACTTAAGAAGGAGCTTCCGATAAAAATTCGGCTAGAGAGAGGAGTTCACTGTGTTTCGACCAGAGAGAAAAATCTCATAAGTTTTCTAAGGTAGGAGTTCTCATCTCTCTGAATTTAAATTCTACTAATATATTATTTTATTCTTTTATTACGTTACAGGTGTGAGCGTTAGGTTACGCTTTAAACGACTAAAGCCCACATCCTGTAGTGGACGTGGCAAGCGCAAAGAAGCATTAACGCCTAATGTGTAACATGAAGTACTCCATTAATGGGAAAGCCGTGATGACCCTATCCATCCATACAAAAGGCTAAGGGATTTGGAAACTGTGAGTGATTTTTAGTCTCAAAATCAAGGTTCAAGTGGAGCAGTTTAAAAGAAAAGTTCAACAGAAATTCAACAACCATTGTCAAAGAGATTTTGGATGCCAACCTAGGTTAAGGGAAATTAGAGGAAGATCGATATTAGGACCTCCCTGCCACTTGGAGGAGGGAAAGATGATTAAATTCTTACATGATCTTAAGATGAATTGCTAAAAAAAAAAAAGGGGGGGCACATTTGACTCTTCTCCTCTTCCTTTGTCATTGTTCTCTTCTTAAAAAAAAAAAAATTCGCTGGGCTGAAAATTGAAAAGGAACCCCAAGAGTTGGAAAAAGACTATCGGGCTGAAAACCCTAAAGGGACCTCGGAGCGATGAATATATATATATATATATATATATATATATCCGTTAAGCTGAAAATCCGAAAGGAACCCCAAGCATTGAAAAATAGGCTACCAGGCTGAACACCCGAAAGGGACCCTGGGGCGACGAAAAAAGTAGAAGTTCTCTCATTCCTTTTAATCTCCAAATTCTTTTCTCTCTAAACATCTTCTTTTTCTCCCACGAGTCAAATTGGTGTTCAAAGAAAAATCAATAATATTAGCTTGACGGAACCTAGATCGTCTGAAACTTCGAAAGGTGGGTGGTGGAGGAACGAAATCGAAAATCCAAAGAGATTATGAACACCTGGGGGCAGTATCATGTATTTTCAAGACTCTGTTTCGCTCAAACCTCCAGAAAATTCTATTTGAATTCCAACACAAGAGCTGGGGTTGGAAGATAAATAAATACTTGATGATTCTTCTTCCCGAAGATTCAAGCAAGGACCTAATACGCTCACATGGGTCCACCAAAAGGGTCACAAGTGGTTAAACTATAAGACCTACACTAAAAGAAAACCACCCGCCAATAGGGGCAACAAAAAAAAAAAAACTCCATGGTCATATGAGTATAACTGCCAACTACATCGTTCATCGCTGCATGACGTTAAACTGCTTAGAGGGCCTTATGGTTGCTGGAGTTTAAACTGCTAACCAACCTTATTTTTCGAAATATCTTTCACTTTTCAAAATTTTCACTATATGTCTTGTGTTTTCAAAAACTTTAATTTCTTTGTTAAAATCGTAACTTGTCCCTGCTCTGGGTTCTATTCAAATCTCCCCCAATCTTCAAAATTTCTAAAACATTTTTTAAAACGAAGGAGCTTGGACACCCGTACATGATGAGTATCGTGCACGATTGTTGCGTTGCTGCCTTGTCTCTTCCTTCGGATTCGGTCAGACAAGTCTCTTCTTATAAAAAGCCTTTCCTATAGACAGCCTTAGGAAACCCTAAGGAGATCAAAGAAGATGTCATGGTTAAAAATTTTCGAACTGTAAAACCCCTGAAGTTAAGTGGCATGATCAAAAAATCCAACTCGGGTTTCAAGCTTGTGTAACTCATCGACATCTCATGCCAAAAATCCTAAGAGGAAAAATGCCCTAGGTGGGTGAGCTCGATGAGCACAATGACTTGGAGGGATAGTTGGTGAGCCATTTGACCACGTGACCTCAGGAAGAAATCTTTGACGTTCACCTGCCCCTCGAAGGACAGGGAACGCTAGAGTGTCTACTTATTTGCCACTCACCTATCCCTCGAAGGAAGAGGAGTGTCAAAGAGGGGCAACTGTAGACACCCCATTTTAAATCTGATAAATTCTGTGGTTTCCTGAACCTTTAGGATCACACTTAACCTAGTAAACCCATTTGTTTAGATAAGTACATGTAGGTTATGTGAGTATATCCTTCCCAGTGGATTTTGACCCCTATAAACCATTTTTTTCTGATCATTTGAAAAAACGACAGAGAGAGACAAAACCCTAAGAGAGAGGAGATAGAGGTCAAAATTCTAAGAGACCAAAACTCTAGGGGAGAGAATAGATAGAGAAAACCTAGAAATTGTTTCAAGAACCCAAGCCTCCTGAGAGAAAACCTAAGTCTGGGAAAACCTAGACCTAGGGCGCAACCACTCTAGATCTATTATTAGGGCACAACCACATTTCTTTAACCAGAGACTTGCTGATGAACATCAGACTCAGAGAGACAAAAAAGGATCGGTTCTGATACGGGCGAGCCCTAGAAGGCTCGGGAGTTCCGGGCAATCTGGTCCGATTTGGTATCGTTTCTTACTCTTTTATTATTCATTTTCTGCTTTTATTTCTTTTTAATTAGATTATATTAGTTTTTATTTCTTTTTATTTCGTGTTTCATATTTGGATCAATGCTGGTGCTGCCACTGATCTGAAAACAGATCTGCTCGTTTCTCGACGGATCTAGCCTTAGATCAGAATTCGATTTTCCACACATTCTCTATCATGTTCTTTTAAAATCAGTTTGTGGTGTTCAGATCTGAGGGATCTTCCTCTGAAGATCTATCTGATTTTGCACAATAAACAATATTAACCACAAAATTTCATTGCAATAAAGAGAACTATAGATAGAATACAATTATATCAAAGATGAAATCACCAAAGATAATTGGTGAACCCCTTTTTAGCTAAGGCATTGGCCTCAAGGTTACCCTCTCTGTAACAATGCAACATATCAAAAGAGCAAATAAGTGACAGAGAGTGAATTTTCATCAAATAGACTCCTTAATCTCCATTATGGCTTCACCTCCTCTCCTGCCCATGCAATAACATTTAAAGAATTCTTTTCAATTGTCTTATATCCGTCTATTTCAATTAGTAGTTTTATAACCCCTGGTAAGCCTCTCGATTCAACGTCATTTACTATAATTGTGTTATCACACGTGCTTGAAAAAGTCTTTAACACACGCCCATTTTCTCTGATTATCCCTCCGAAGCCAGCTGGTCGTCCTAGATTTCCAATAAGGCTACCATCAATGTCAAGTTTAAGGCCTTCCTTCCAATGGTGGTGGTTTCCATATAGCATACAGAAAGGTCTTAACTTTGCCACCTGTAAAGGATTCTAGATGTTATTTACTTTGTTGTTCCTTATTGTTTGATTGAAATTGAATTATTTGGCCTAATTCAGTGAAAATTGTATTAATTTCATCGACATAGAAACATATGTTTTCATGTCAAATTTGGTGGGAGATTTGGCCTTTGAATTTTTTTTGTTTTTGTTTTTATTTTATTTTTTTGACAAAAGATTTGTCCCTTTAAGTTTTTATGGAAAACTCTAGTGATGCGTCATTGTTCACGGAGAGTGAGTTGCACCTCACTTACCATTGTTGAAAACTTGTTACATTTACATTTATAAACTACAATATGCATCAATGCGTTTGATTGTATTTAGGAATGTGCCATTGACCTGGGTTCATTGCCATCGATTCATAATGCATTTCAAGAGCTCCATCGTCTAGAGCGAATTATGTCTGGTGATCAGGCGACCATCATCCATTGCCTTGGCTCGATCAGGATTTACCATGTTGTTCCTGTGACACATTGACGGCGTGTCAGGATTGGACCTCACCATCACCCAAAGCGAACTACATTAGAGAGGGAGGCAGGCTTTCATCTGCTGCAATGGTTGGGCCATATAACGTCGGGGACGCGACCGCTAACACCTAGTAGTAAGCAACTTATTCAAAACAGAAGAAGCGTTCGCATAAGCCAAACCACAAGCATCGATAGCCCTAATCAGGTGGAATACATGACATATAACATGGATATGCTCTAAGGCCCAGCCATGCAAGACAATTAAAACTAGAGAACTAAAAATCAGAAAACAAATAATTAGAACACCTTGGGAGCTAATTGTAGTAGCTCTTAAACTAGAGAACTAAAAATCAGAACATAAATCATTAGAATACCTTGGGAGCTAATAGTAGCAGCATTATAGTTTTTTAAGAGCTGATGATACTATCTTAGTGAAATTCAAATGTCTTAATTCCCAGCGATCGAACCTATATATATATATATATATATATATGAAAAATTCTTCCCATCGCCTATAAGCGAAAATAAACATTGATTTCGCCTACCCTCATCACTGTCCAAAGTTTCACCATTTATAATAATTTGTAAATTTAGAATGAAAGTAGGCGAATTATTCTAATTTATTCTAATTCATTTTAAAGTTACAAATTATTCTAATTTATTCTAAATTTTCAGATTATTCTAATTTTAGATCCGGTACGATCGAGAACCCCTATGGGTCAAGTTCCGACTTAATCAGGCACTCCCAGACAAAGTTATGGGTAAAATACTGAAAATGGGTAGGCTGCACACTATTCCTGTGTGGCCATCTTGCATCAAAACACCATTAAAGGTGGTTGTTTTCACCATTAAAGGTGAGCGTGTTCGTCTCATCAAGACGAGCGTTTTGATATGTGGTATGCCACGTGACAACCAGCGTTTTGATATATGGTATGCCCCGTGACGACGAGCGTTTTGATATGTGGTATGCCCCGTGACAACACCCGAGCAGGGAGAAGAATTAGAGGGAAGTTGTTGATCCATGAAGGAAGTTGTAGAAAATTTAGCAGCAGCAAGCCCCACTCCCGTGGCCGAATCATGATGCTCACATACCCGATTGACATGAAACCAATTGCACTATGTGTGTGAGGTCTGTGGCTATCTTTGGTTTGAACCCCGAGTACAATGAACGGTTGGATTTCACACACGGAGGCGTCTAAGCTGCTGTAAATTTCGGTCGTTGGATTTCGAGATTCCGGCCAACAACTCAAGACAATGAAATCCTCATCCAGACACGAAATCAAGCTGTATTTGTTGCAATGTGATCGTGACAGCATGCTCAGTGTGATTCAATGAAGAAATCACGAAGACATATTAAGGAACGAGCACACAATCGATCCAAAGTTTTCAAGATTTATTCAAAATTCAAGTCTCATGATCATGGCTCAAAAGAATGATTCATGGCTCGAAGTTGGTATCAAAATGATCGCCATGTTGGGCCTTACAAGAAAAAATAATCTTTCGATCAAACGGTCATCAGAATAACCTCGGGTCAGTCATAGAAGATCACACAAGTTCTCGAGCAACAGTAAGGACTGTTAGAATTTTACACATTGTTAGGCAGGGGAAAAACAATCATTTTGCGTCCATTTTTAGAATTTATTTTAATTCAATTAAATTGTAATTATCTTCATTTTTAGGTAGGTTTTGGGAGTACACCCATGTTTTAGCCTAATTCTATATAAACAGGCAAAGCCTCATTGTACAAAGGACTCCGATTCATTCTTCAATATCGAATAAAGATTTCAATTTTTGCTTGAGTTTGTGGGTACGTATTGGAGAGAGAGAGAGGAGAGAAGAAAATGGTGGTACCCTTCGAGAATGTAACTTTCTCTCTCCTCCCCTCTTTTTGTATCCTCCCCTCTTTCTCTCTCCTCCCCTCTTTCTCATCTCCATCTCTCTTTCTATCTCTTCTTCTCGTCTCTATCTCTTTCTCTCTCTTATTCTCATCTCTATCTATCTCTTTCTCTCTCTTATTCTCATCTCTATCTCTCTTTCTCTCTCTTCTTCTCGTATCTATCTCTTTCTCTTTCTTCTTCTCATCTTTATCTCTCTCTTCTTATCATCTTTATCCCTTTCTCTCTCTTCTTCTCATCACTATCTATCTCTTTCTCTCTCTTCTTCTCATCTCTATCTCCCTTCCGTTCTTCGTCTAATACAGTCGCGAAGCCCATCGCCGGCTAGGTTTCTCTCTCTCATTCTTCTGTTACAACCGACGCAAGCCTAATGTCAGTTATATTTCTCTCTCTTTCTTCTCTTCTGTCACAACCGGCACAAGCCTAACGCCGACTGGGTTTTTCTCTCTTTCTTCTATCACAACCGGCGCAAGCCTAGCACCGACTGGATTTCTCTCTCTTTCTTCTGTCACAACCGGTGCAAGCCTAACGCCGGTTAGGTTTTTCTCTCTCTCTCTCTTTCTTTTGTCACAACTGACGCAAGCCTAGTGTCGGCTGGGTTGCTCTCCTTTCTTCTCTTTTGACACAGTCGGCGAAGCCTAGCACCGACTTATCTCCTCTCTCTTCTCTATCTAATACAGTCAGTGAAGCCTAACACTGACTGCATCTCCTCTCTCTTCTCTATCTAATACAGTCAGTGAAGCCTAGCGCCGACTGGATCTTCTCTGTCTAACACAGTAGGCGAAGCTTAGTGGCGACTGCATTTTCTCTCTCTTCCTTCTAACACAGTCGGCAATGCCTAGTGCTGACTGCGTCTTTCTCCTTCCTCTCTCCCTTATTCTCTCGTCTCTCACACTCTTATCTTCCTTTCTTCCCCGTCCTTCCTTCGGTTCCTGTAACAATCCTAAACTTTTGAAAAAAAAAAAAAGAAAAAAAAAGAAGAAAATAAACTTTTAATACATGATGATTCGTTTGAACATGATGGTCCTTAGGGACCATCTCTACTTTTCAAAGCTTTTCGTTTAAAAGCTTTGTTGCTTCTTTGCGCTTGCCACGTCCACTACAGGACGTGGGCTTTAGTCGTTTAAAGCGTAACCTAACGCTCACACCTGTAACGTAATAAAAAAATAAAATAATATATTAGTAGAATTTAAATTCAGAGAGATGAGAACTCCTACCTTAGAAAACTTATGAGATTTTTCTCTCTGGTCGAAACACAGTGAACTCCTCTCTCTAGCCGAATTTTTATCGGAAGCTCCTTCTCAAGTATTTGTGGGTAAGTGACAACGTCTTTCTGAAAAATAGTCTATTTTTAATAAATAGTGATATTTCCGTCTAGGATCTTTATTTTATCAGTTTTGTGTGTAAGTGACCTCATTGTCTCGAAAAATAATCCATTCTTTTTAAAAATAAAATGAAATAATTATTTCTGCTTATTATCATGAATTTTAGGCGCGATAAATTTTATGCGCACGTGACCTCATTATCTTGAAAAATAATCTTTTTAATAAAAATTGTGATATTTCTTTCTACTGTTTTGAATATTTAGACATTGTAAAATTCATGTGCAAATAACTGTCTTATTATTTAAAAATTGACATTTTTGCAATTGATTATAGTATTATTGTGAAATGTTTATTTGTGGATTGATATCCCATAAATTGTGATAATTCCGTATTCTTGAATTTCTATAAGAGTTTTTCTATACATATTAAATTGGCAATTATGCTAGAATGCCTTTACAAACTGCTACCTTTCTAAATTTGAGCCCAAAATATTTGATTGGTTATTTTTGAAATGTTATAGAAAGTGACTGTTATTAATGGTTTAAGTGAAATTCATATTAATGATTTCAATGATATGTTGAGTACATGATATTGTTGCTTTCGAATGCTTAAAGAGATTTAGAAATAATTTAAGTATGCAAGTGGACTCATCCGGTTTGCCGGTGAGGTATAAGTGGACCTATCTGGGACGCCGGTAGGGATTAAGTAGACTCATCCGGTACGCCGGTGAGGTATAAGTGGACCTGCAGGGATTAAGTGGACCTATCTGGGACGCCGATAGGGATTAAGTGGACCCATCAGGACGCTGATGGGGTATATAGGTGATCTACTTGGGACGCCAGTAGGGTATTTTGTGAAATCCTTTGAATTATGTACTGCCGTTAAAAGTGTTATAAGCATTTCAATTATTCGAATTGTACTTAATTATGCATTTTTAGACTTAATTATGCATTTATTGAAAGTGAAACTGTTGATGCATTTCTGTTAATAGATCTCATTTTGGAAAATATTGATATCTTTCAATCATGATTATTTTTAGGATTATGATGATCACTTACTGAGTAGCCAAACTCATCAAACTATGGTAAATATTTTTCAGGATAACTGCGGTTTCATTTGTGTCCTCGTCAAGATCAACTTTGGGAAGATATTGTAGTTTTGCTTAAACATTCTTTTGTTACTTTGTAAGACCTCGCCACTGTAAATTTGTCCTATCAATAGATATATATATATATGTCTTGTCTGTCACATCTCAAGGTGTGATATATATATGTCTTGTCTGTCACATCTCAGGGTGTGACAGTTCCCTTCTTCTCTTATTTCATTTCTTATTCTTTCCTTATGGCCTTCATTACGTTATTCTTTCATTCGATTAAGAGGGATCGACGTTAGCCTATCATGGTAATCCTGATGTCTAGCCGTAATATTGTTGTGCCAGAATTACTGTGCTCGCTTTATTGCCACGACAGACTAACCATCGTGCCTAGCTACTCGGTATTGGTAATGACGTCCAGTAGTAATCCAGTGAGCCGGTCTGAGTTACCGAGCCCGTTTTGCTACCATGTTAGGCCAGTTATTCACCAGCTTAGTCACTGTGTTGATCTTCCCTCTCAGTCGAATTCTTCTCTCCCCCATCTTTCTTCTCTTATTCCTCCCTTCTTCTTTTGAATGTGCATGCTCGTGTACGTTCACCAAAGAGAAAATGGTGAGGTCTGACCCACCTGTCTTATAACCTTTTCCATATGTGTGTGATTGTAGAAAACAGGAGAATACAAGCCAAGGGAGACGATTCTGAACCAGTTTTATTACTGGGGGGCTTTCTTCGTGATTTAATAGGGCGCCCACACGAGCTAGCTCGCGTAAGTCCCAAACCCACCTTAAATTCCTCTCTCATGGATTGGTAATACCTACCCCCGTTCTCGAATGAGGTTCCCGAGAGAGCGATCTCAAAAAAGTCTCGGGTCTTCCTTCGAAACCCGAGACGCGTGCTTCTCGATTGTCAAAAGATCCAGAGGACGAGATCGAGGCACCTAACCATAGCCGTTTTGTAGTATATATATATATATATATATATATAGCATCGTGTATTGAGGGATGGGTACGCCAACAGACATGATAAAACCTATCCAAAATGGGCGGCTCGCATTTCTCCCACTGCCCCAATAGAATTCCTAAAAACCCTCTCCCTCTCCATTGATCTCGCCCACACAAAGATAGAAGCCCACACAAAGATAGAAGCCCTCTCCCTCTCCATTGATCTCGCCATTAGCATCTCAGCCATAGCCGTACTAGAGAGAGTCATAGCTATACGAGAGAGAGAGAGAGAGATTAGCTAGAACTAAAAAAACGAGTAGAGAGAGAAAGGGAAGAGTTTAACAGTCACATAAAAGATGCAGAAAATAAGAAAGAAAGTGTCCAGTTAAAGAGAGAGAAAGAGAGAGAGAGAGAGTGTGTGTCCTATTAGAAATAAAGATGCACTTAAAAAATCTATCAGAAAAGGTTATTTTAATGCTGAAAATCCCTCTAATTGATCATCTCGACATCTTGAAACACGTTATCTAGAAGGTCCATTTTCAAGATTTTCGTATGTTTATAGATCTACTTGATTTTAACTATTTTTTGAGTTTAAAATTTTATAATTAGAATCAAAAATAGATTTTCAGATGATCCTAAGAATTTTTTACACCAAAATTGCATGTTATGATAAAATTTGGAGGTGCGCCTTAATTTGATTCTTTAAGTAATATATGGAAAGGTTGTTAGCCCACTAGCTCACAACTATATATGAGCCCAACGACTCAGATTGAATTTGGGCCGATTTGATGGTCACAACCACATTTCATATTTAAATTTTATTTTATTTTATTTTTATGAATCCAAATCACTTGAAATTTTGAGCAAGTATTCTTTAAAATTAGAAGAATCTAATAAAAACCTCAACAAAAATAATTTGTAAAACTCAAATTGACCAAAATACCTCAAAATATTTTAGGGGTATTTTGATCAATTTATTTTTGTAAATTATTTTTGTAATATTTTAGTAGGTGCGTCTTGATGAGAAGAATGTGCGTCTAAAATTTCAAGTGATTTGGATTCGTACAAATAAAAAATTAAAAGTAAAATACAATATTACAACCCTTCAAAATGTAAAAGTTAATTCTAGAATGGGTTGTGAATTGTGGATTTACTAACTGCATAATTTTTTTTTTTTTAAATTACTTTTTATAATATTTCGCTCATCAAGTAAGAGTATATTTGTAGATACTATTAAAGGACAAGAGGTACTTTTGTTATCTTCACTAGGGGCAATGATGAATTTTTTTACTCAAAGGCAATAATATTTATAAATAATGTCTTAGGATACTAACTGCCAAAACGTCATTATATTTTTTAAAGTTTGCCCTAATTTACTACGTATCCCTGTTTGAGAATGGAGTAAAGCATGGAAACACATAGCCCTCATTGCTTCGTATTTCCATGTTTTCTCACAATTTTGGAGCAAACTGCACAGTGCACCCTTTGCCGATATCTTAGGAAAAGGGGAAATGCGAGAACCGTACCATCCCCTTTTATTTCTCTAACCTGACGATCTCTCTCCCCTCTCAATCTCTCTTTGACCAAGCTCTAGCTTGAGTTTTATCAGATTTTTTCATATACAAGTTTCCAAACAAGGGTTTTCAGCTTCCATCCCTAGTTTTCTACTTATATCATTTTTTCAGGCTTCCAGGTTCTTCAATATTCTCTAGAACTTCTCAGTTACCAAACAGAGCCTTATTTTTATTTATAAATCTATTTAGTTTCCTTGTTTACTTTTTTCCTTGTTTAAAATTCGTGTGGTGCCACTTTATGGTTTTTGTTTTTTTTTGTAGAATTATTTATCTTGGAAATCATACTCACATTGCTCCAAGTACAAAAAATTACGTAAATGTATAGTATCAATATAGAAAAATTATATATGAAATTTGGATGTATTTCACAATGATTTGTGAGTTTTTACTTTTATAAGCCCTATTCTATATAATTTTTTTGGATTTTCCTGAATCCATATTTTCATTATTAGTTTTAGCTTATTTCTATTTCTTGTGTTAATATTTTGTTTTGTTTCAATTTTGAAGTTCATATTTTATTTTTTAGCGTCTTTTTTGAGTTTTTTTTTTAGGCTCCATACATAAGCCCTATTCTATTATTTGTTTTTTGGATTTTTCTGAATCCATATTTTCTCCATTAGTTTTAGGTTATTTCGATTTCTTGTGTTAGTATTTCGTTTGGTCTCAATTTTGAAGTTTGTATTTTATTTTTTAGCTTTTGTTTGTTTTGTCTTCACATTTATCATGTCATATTACAGTCCGAAGACCCAATTCAGAGGAAAGACTTATGTAAATCTAAAGTCAGAACAATTCCAAAACACCAAGTCCACAGCAAAGTGGACTACATATATATCCCACAACCACCGACCTCCTAAGTCAACAAATAACGCTATCAACACTTGGATGGAGGCGCCGAAGAAAAATGACAAAACATTGACCTGTCAAATTTCACACTAGAAACGACTCCCATAAGAACAAGCATGCCTGTCGTATTTTCAAAATTGATGTAATCAAGACAGTTGATGAGATTGACATTTTAGCATCCTCGGTGCCTTTTTTCAATATCATAAATTCATCTTTGAAAAAGGGCGGGGTTGAGATCGTGATGGTAGCACCCCCACACTCTAATCACCTCATTTTTTGATGAAATGAACACGCAAAAGAAAAATGTTCATTTTAGCATCCTCGGTTTCAATATCATAAATTCATCTTTGAAAAAGGGCCGGAGTTGAGATCGTGATGGTAGCACCCCCACAATCTAATCATCTCATTTTTTTATGCAATGAATACGCAAAAGAAAAATGTCAAAACAATGACTTTGACCAATTCCACACTACAAAGGACTTCGATAAGAACGATGATGTCGTATTTCAAAATTGATGCGATCAAGACTTTTAATGAAAATGTCATTTTAGCATCCTCAATGGGCCCCAAGAAAACAAGTACAATTTGATGGATATGGTTAAATTCATGTAGTCCGCCCTTCTTTCTCCAAGAATCTACAAATTTGAAATACAATCATAATAACAAATGCACTTCTTCAAATATTGTGAAGTTTTTCATGCCATGAGAATGGAAGTGGAAGTGAGATCTGCATCCCTTATCTTCATCTTCCCATTGATTTTAGGTCTTTTGATTCAATCCTCTGGTTACTCAAAGGTTGAATTAGAAGATGAAGATGAAGCTGAAGCGTTGCTGAACTGGAAAGCCAGGCTAACACACCACACTTTGGGTTCTTGGCTTCTCGAAACCAACAACTCGACCTGTCATTGCAGCTGGATTGGGATCAAATGCAACGATGGCGGCAGTGTAATTGAGTTGAACATCTCAAATTTCAGTTTGAAAGGTACTCTAAATCAATTGAATTTCTTCGCGTTGCCTAGTTTGACCCATCTCGATCTCAGCTATAACAATCTTGAAGGAAAAATCCCGAGCAGTATCGGCTCACTATCAAACCTCAGTTTCTTGGATTTGGGACAAAATTACTTCACAGGATCAGTGCCTGAGGAGATTGGCAATCTCACCGAGCTTCACTTCGTTTCTCTGCGGCGGAACTTCCTCACGGGCTCCCTACCTTATCAGTTGGGTCTTCTACAAAAGGTACAATACTTGGAACTTGGTAAAAACCACTTGAACTTTGCTGACTCGTCGAGATTTCCAGGCATGGAGTCTCTTGTTCACCTCTCCCTGTATGCCAACTCCTTAAAAGATTTCCCAATGTTTGTTTTCCAAAGCAAAAAATTGGCATACCTGGATTTGTCACAAAATGCATTAACTGGTGCAATCCCAATTCAAATGGTTTCCAGTCTAAAAAACCTACAGTTCCTCAACCTGAGTAAGAATTCATTTCAAGGGCCCATTCCAACTGAACTTCAAAATCTAAAAAGCCTTCTAGAACTTCAACTTCATGAGAACAACCTCACAGGTTCTATTCCTCATGAGATCGGCCTCATTTTAGGCCTCCGAAAACTTTCCCTAGGTGTAAACCCATTACTTGGTGGATCCATCCCTAGATCACTTGGGCAACTTCGGGCTCTTGAAGAACTCAACCTCCGCAAATGTGGATTGAACTCTAGCATCCCAGCACACTTATTTACCTATTGGACTAATCTCACTTTTTTGGACCTCAGTAATAACTTTCTCATAGGATCAATCCCCTCTGAAATCAGCCTTCTCAAAAAGCTTGAGCATTTGGACCTTTATAATAACATGCTTGTTGGTTGGGTCCCCACCTCAATTGGAAATCTTTTCATGCTCGAATATTTAGACCTATCCAATAACCATCTCACCGGATCCCTCCCTTCCTCCATTGGAAACCTTCCCGTGCTAAGGTATTTATACCTATCTGATAACTCTTTCATGGGATTGCTTCCTCCAGAGACATGGAACATTGGGACCTTGAAGTACTTGGTTTTGAGTTCAAATAGATTTCAAGGCCCTTTAATAGCCAAAGGCCTTGAAGTTTTCTACAGCTATGGTAACTTTTCTGGGAATGCTACGGTAGATTTGGGACAAAGACAAACAATGGACGGTTCTTCGACTGATCTACGCCGACAGATTTGTGAAGGCATGAAATTAGTGCCAAGATTCTTGGAACATTGTATCAGCACAGTGACAATTCGAGTGGAAACTGAGAGTAAATGCCATGCTAATGTCAAGCTTCCTAATTTGCAAGTCTTAGATGTCTCGAACAATCAATTTTCTGATTGTATTCCAGAGAACATAGGAGAAGTCATGCCGATACTGTTCTACTTGCGTGCTTCGAATAACAGTATTTCTGGAACAATTCCCACCTCCATGGGAGACATGAGAGGCTTGCACGTTCTAGATCTTTCTAAAAATAAATTCATGGGTCATATTCCTGCCACCTTGGGAAATTTGAATGTTCTGAAATCTTTGTTCCTGGGACGGAATACATTATCAGGCGTGATCTCATCATCGTTAAGAAGGTGCACCAGTCTAGAGCTTTTGGATCTCAGTGAAAATCAATTCTCAGGGTATATCCCATCATGGATCGGCACAAGTCTCACCTCTCTTCGTGCAATTTGTGTAAGATCTAACAAGCTTGAAGGGACAATTCCTAAGACTATGTCAAGTCTATACTCTCTTCAAGTTTTGGATTTAGCAGAAAATTACTTCTCGGGTGATATCCCCGACATTTTCAGAAACTACACAGCAATGACAATTACAGAGAAGATGTCTTACAATAACTATGATGGCTTCGACTATCCAAGAATTGATATAGTGGCAAAAGGGGCATTGAGAGATTACACCGAATTTCTTTTTCTTGTAATTTGCATAGATCTTTCAAGCAATAATCTCTCAGGATTGATTCCCGAATCACTGATGAAGCTGATTGGCTTGCGTGTGTTGAACTTATCCAGCAACCACTTGATTGGGGAGATACCTCTGAATATTAATAGATTGAGAGAGTTAGAGTCAATGGATTTATCAGAAAATCGCTTCTCCGGTGGCATTCCTATGAGCATGTCAGCTATGGCATCTTTGGGAGTTTTGAACTTGTCCTACAACAAATTTTCAGGACCAATTCCCTATGCTGGCCATATGACTACATTCGAGGCTCCTACATATTATGGAAACCAAGATCTTTGTGGTCCTCCTCTTTCTAAAGAGTGTGATGGTGATGACAAAGATCCAGTATTAAATGTTGATGTGCATTTGAGAAGTAGTTTGCTGGAGTTTCCGCCGTTTTGGATGGGCATGAGCTTGGGGTTTGGGATGGGATTTGGAGGCTTGTTCTCAGCTCTAGCCATTAAAAGGAAATGGAGAAGTGCATTCCTCATGGTCATGGACCTCATAGCTGAGACTTTGATCACAAAATTGCAACGTTTGTTTGGAAGAAGAAGGCATCAATTAATTTATAAAACCATTTGATGAAGATTAGAGCGCGAAGATACAAATAATAACTGTACTGGGCGAGAAATTGTATTGCGTGCTTGTTTGTTTGGAGGTAAGTTTGCTATCCGATATGCTCATGCAATTTTTGTCGAGTGTAATTCATATGTGAAACATGTTTAATTTAATATTTTTTATGCTTTGGTGTGGAGAGAGAGAGTGTGTGTTTTTTTTAAAAAGCATTTGGAAGCTTCACTCTCTAAAGTCTACAATTTGAATCAATGGCAAAACTCTCTCTCTCTCTTTTGAATCAATGGCAAAATTCTCTCTCTCTCTCTGCAATTGGAGTCATAGCAGATTCTTAACTCTTATGTTATTGCTTTGCTGAGCTCAGATGTAACAGCCTCGGTGTTCCATTATGCTTTGACAAGTTTGATATGTGACAGACATCATACGCCAGAGGGCATGGGCTGGAGGGGGCAGGGAAAGCCACAAAAGATCAATATGGAACCAGTATTATCTTGAAGACGAACTTGAAGATACCTTATTTTAATTGGTATTTTAGAAGTTGTCGACAAAAAGTCTTAAAACTATTGAACTGTGTTTTCTAGAAATCATATTATTTTTTTTTTTTTTTTTTTGAGTAATGTAGTGAGGTTATATTTGTAATTAATGGAAAATTATGGAACTAATACATGGTTAGTAGTTATTGCTTTGAGGGTAGTTATTTTCTTAAATTTGTTTGTAAAAACCTCTATTTAAAGAAATGTATGTAATGGTAAAGTGAGTCTTATATATCAAATTTGTAATGCTTTTGTGTAGATTTCTCATCTAGCTCACATTGGTTATTCATTTTCTATCTCTTTGGTGGTGAGTCTTGGGCTAATGTGACGTTGTTAAAGTAATTAAGAAGTCAATTGTTTCGGTATTGTAGCATGCGTCTTTCTCCACATGGTATCAGATAAGGATGGGGATATTGGTTTGACAACCTTAGTGAAGAAGATCGATTCTTTTTTTCTTTTTTTTGTTATTATTTTAAAGATGGATTCAAATGAAAGCTTAATTAAACTTAAGGTGATCTTTGTATGAAGAATATTTGTTTGGAGATCTCTATTCTTGATCTGGAAGAACTCATTTTTGAGACACGAATGAAGCGACACATCATTTATGGGTTAAAGTGGGAGTATATTCCCCGTATTACTCCTAGTGAAGGGTGGGTTATGCAGCCATCCTTGGTGGCATTTCAGAATCTTCTTACTTTACAAGAAGCTTTGGAGATGGAGTTTTATTGCATTTACTAGTTTTTCTTTTCTTGATGTTGCAATTTTTTTTTTTTTGATAAGTCACATAGAAATGGAACTTGAGATGTTGTGCTATGAAAACTCAGCCTCTACCGTCTTCCCCCAAGCCTGATTCCTAAAATGAACTAACTTCGTAGCCACAAGAAATTCATTCAATTCCCTTACAAGAGTGAATCCATTTAAGAGTTCACATGGAAGATGCGATGAGGATTTTTTTTGAAAGTTCCAAATATATCATCTCATTTTTAATAGCATCAATAAAAAGCTGTCCGGAAACCCCACTCCCACTCCCATTTCCATGAAAAGCATGACTTCAAGATTGGCATGCAGCAAAAAAGCATGAATTTCACACCCAATTACTCTAATGATGTTTTGTTAACCATAAAGTCAGGACTCATGAGAAAGTGATTAGCTTAGAGAGATAGATGATTAGCTCTAAAAAAGATGAAAGATATTAAAATTGTTACTCTTCAACCAAATCAATTGTCCATCAATAACTTAGAATGATAAAGCACACAAGCTGCGAACATTTTTTAACTCTTTTTTGCACCAACATTTTCTCCCTTTTCACATTATATCCATGGATCACGCACAAGCATTTCACACTGCACTGCCAATTCCACAATATGAAGTCTTGCAAATTCATGTCAGGAAATGAGACTTCCCGTGCTGCTTACTTTCAACTTTCAAAGACTGAAGTCCCACAAAGAAAAGAGAGAAAGGGTATTCTCAAAATTATTTGACAAAAAACCACAAGCTTGTGGCTTACATGTAAATTTCTCATTGAAAAGATTGATAAGGATTAATTTGAAGTCACCGTTGATTTCACCCAAGAAAACAACTACAATTTGATTGCCATTATTAAATTCCACACTTCCTCCTCCAGGAATCTATAAATTCGAAATCCAATCGTAATAGCAAATGCACAAGCAAATATTGTGAATGTTTGCAGGCCATGAGAATGGAAGTGGTGCTGAGATCTCCATTCCTTATGTTCATCTTCCCATTCAATTTAGGTCTTTTGATTCAAACATTTGGTTACTCAAAGGTTGAATTAGAGGATGAAGCTGAAGCGTTGCTGAACTGGAAAATCACTCTAAAATACCACTCTTTGGGTTCTTGGTTTCTTAAAACTGACAACTCGACCTGCCATTGCAGCTGGATTGGAGTCAAATTGCAATTGAGATGAACCTCTCAAATTTCTGGTAGGCACTCTAAATCAATTGAATTTCTTCATGTTGCCTAGTTTGACCCATCTCAATCTCAGCTATAACGATCTTGAAGGAAAAATCCCAAGGAGTATCGGCTCACTTTCAAACCTCAGTTTCTTGGATCTGGGAGCGAATCACTTCACAGGACCAATGCCTGAGGAGATTGGCAACCTCACCGAGCTTCGCTTTGTTTCTCTGCTGTCAAACTTCCTCACCCGCTCCATCCCCTATCAGTTGGGTGATTTACAAAAGGTACAATTCTTAGAACTTGGTGGAAATTGCTTGGACCCTACTGACTCGTCGAGGTTTCCAGGCATGGAGTCTCTTGTTCACCTCTCCCTACATGACAACTCCTTAAAAGATTTCCCAACCTTTGTTTTCCAATGTAAAAAATTGGTATACTTGGATTTGTAACAAAATGCATTAACCGGTGAAATCCCAATTCAAATGGTTTCCGGTCTCAAAAATGTACAGTTCCTCAACCTGGGTGGGAATTCATTTCAAGGGCCCATTCCTACTGAACTTGAAAATCTAGAGAGTCTTCGAGAACTTTGACTTGATTGGAACAATCTGACAGGTTCTATTCCTCGTGAGATCGGCTTCATCTTAGGCCTCCGAAAAGTTTCCCTGGATGAAAACCCATTACTTGGCGGACCCATCCCGTGACCTGTTGGGCAACTTTGGGCTCGTGAGGAACTCAGCCTCCACAAATGTGGATTGACCTCTACCAACCCAGCACACTTATTTACCAATTGGACTAATATCACTTATTTGGACCTCAGTAGTAAGTTCTCATAGGACCAATCCCCTCTGAAATCAGCCTTCTCAAAAAGCTTGACCTTTCTAGTAACTGGCTTGTTGGTTGGCTCCCCACCTCAGTTAGAAACCTTTCCATGCTTGAATACATGGATGTATCCGCCAACCATTTCACAGGTTCCATCCCTTCCAGTATCGAAAAACTTTCCATGGTTCGTGTTTTGGACCTATCCGTTAACTCTTTCATGGGACTGCTTCCTCCAGAGACATGGAACATTGTGAACTTATGGTACTTGGACTTGAGTTCAAATAGATTTCATGGCCCCTTAATATGCAATAGTTCTTATACCAAGGGCCTTAAAAGTATTTTATAGCTATGGTAACTCTTCCGGGAATGCTACGGTAGATTTGGGACAAACAATGGACAGTTCTTCGACTGATCTACGACAACAGATTTGTGAAGGCATAAAATTAGTGCGGAGATTCTTGGAACATTGTGTTTGTTAGCACAATGACATTCCGAGTGGAAACTGAGAATAAATGCCATGGTAATGTCAAGCTTTCTAGTTTGGAACACTTGGATGTCTCGAACAATCAATTTTCTGGTTGTATTCCAGAGAACATTGGAGAAGTGATGCCAATACTGTCTTTCTTGAGTGCTTCTAATAACAGTATTTCAGGAACAATTCCTACCTCCATAGGAGACATGACAAGCTTGCAAGTTCTAGATCTTTCTACAAATAAATTCATGGGTCATATTCCTGCAACCTTGGGAAATTTGAATGATCTTATATCATTACGCCTGAGAAAGAATACATCATGGATTGACAAAAATCTCACCTCGCTTCTCTTTATTTGTCTAAGATCGAACAAGCTTGAAGGGACAATTCCTAAGACTATGTCAATTCTAAACTCTCTTCAAGTTTTCGATGCAGCGGGAAACTTACATTTCGGGTGATATCCCTGACATTTTCAGAAACTTCGCTGCAATGACAATTACAGAGAAGATGTCTTACTCCACCTATGATCACTATGCCCCCTTCGACTATTCAAGAATTGATATAGTTGAAAAAGGGGCATTGAGAGATTACACCAAGTTTCTTTTTCTTGTAACTTGCATAGTCCTTTCAAGCAATAGTCTCACAGTAAAGATTCCTGAATCACTGACGAAGCTGATTGGCTTGCGCGTGTTGAATTTATCCAGAAACCACTTGATCCGGGAGATTCCTCTGAATATTAATAGATTGAGAGAGTTAGAGTCGATGGATCTATCAAACAGTCTCCTTTCCGGTGGCATTCCTATGAGCATGCCAGATGTGGCATCTTTGGGAGCTTTGAACTTGTCCTACAACAATTTTTCAGGACCAATTCCATATTCTGGCCATATGAGGCTTCTTCATATTATGGAAATCAAGATCTTTGTGGTCCGTCCTCCTCTTCCTAAAAAGTGCGATGGTGATAACAAAGTTCCAATATTGAATGGTGAAGGGCATTTGAGAAGTAGTTCGCCATTTCCATCGTTTTGGATGGGCATGAGCATGAGCATGAGCATGGGGTTTCGAATGGGATTCGGATGTTTGTTCTCAGTTCTAGCAATTAAAAGGAAATGGAAAAATGCAGTCCTCATGGTAATGGACCTCATAGCTGAGACTTTGATCACAAGATTGCAACGTTTGTTTGGAAAAAGAAAGCATCGATGATTTTATAAAACCAGTTGATGAAGATTAGAGAGTGCAGATATGAATAGCAACAGTATTGGGCGTGAAATTTTATCGCCTGCCTGCATGTTTGTTTGGAGGTAAGCTTGCTATCCGATATGCTCATGCAATTTCTGTTTTGAGTGTAATTCTTATGTGAAACTTGTTTAGTTTAATATCTTTTAAGCATTGGTGTGGAAAGAGAGAGAGAGAGTTTTCAAAACATTTGGAAGCTTTACTCTCTAAACTCTTCAATTTGAATCAATGGCAAAACTCTCTCTTTTGAATCAATGGCAAAACACACACACTCTTTCTCTCTCTCGCTGTGCAGTTGGAGTCATAGCAGATTCATAATTGTTACATTATTGCTTTGCTGAGCTCAGATGTAACAGCCATGATGTCCCATTATACTTTGACAAGTTTGATATGTGACATGCATCATACGCCGCAGGACATGGGCTGGTGGGGCAGGGAAAGCCTCAAAATTTCAACATGGAATGAGTATTATCTTGAGGATGAACTAGTAAATACCTTATTTTTATTGCCATTTTAGGAGTTACCAATTGAAAGTGTTTAAACTATTGAAATGTATTTTCTAGAATTCATATTAGCATTGTTTTTTTTTATTGTATTTCGAGTGATGTAGTAAGGTTATATTTATAATTAATGGAAAGTCATGGAACTAATACGTCGTTAGTAATTATTATTATGACAGTTGTTATTATAGTAAATTTGTTTGTAAAAACCCTATTTAAAGAGTGTGTGGTGGTAGAGTGAGTTTCATGTAGAGTGAGTTTCATGTATCAAATTTAAAGAGTGTGTGGTGGTAGAGTGAGTTTCATGTTTTTGAGTATCTTTTTTTCTTCGAACTCACCTTTATTATTCATCTTTTATCTCTTTAAATGGTGAGTCTTCGGCTAATGTGATATTGTTAAACTAAGTAAAAAGGATATTGTTTCGGTATTGTAGTGTGCGTCTTTCTCCACATGGTATCAGACAAGGGTGGTGATGATATTTTTTGACTCCTTTGGTGAAGAAGATCGATTAGTTTTTCTTAAAAAAAGATAGATTCGAATGAGAGTTTTGGCTAACTGATCTTTGTAGCAAGAATACTTGTTCGGAGATCTCTATTCTTGATCTGGAAGAATTCATTTCGGTGCCACGAATGAAGTGACACATCATTTATGGGTTAAAGAGGGAGTATATTCCCTATATTACTTCTAGTTAAGGGTAGGTTATACAGCCATCCTTGGTGGCATTTGAGAATCTTCTTATTTCACAAGAATCTTTGACCTGTCAAAGGGCTAGATTTTCAATTTGGAGAAGTGACGGAGATAATCGCATCACACTTAATAGCTAAGCTTTTTCTCGCTTTCAGAAAATTACTTTTAAGGGGGAGTATTAAAATGATTAATAGTTTTTATTTTATTTTCAGTGATGCAGGTGATTATTGTACAATAGGAAATTATGGAACTAATAGGTGATTATTGTACAATAGGAAATTATAATTGTACAATAAGAAATTATGGAACTAATAGGTGATTATTAGTTATTGTTGTAAAAAAATAATTATTGTTGTAAGTTGGTTGTTATTGTAGTTAGTTAGGTTGTAAAAACCACTATTTAAATATATGTGTGTGGTGAGAAAAGTGAGTCTTATGTATCAAGTTTATAATGCTTTTTTTTTACGATACAAATCGGAGAGATCGTTATATGAAGATCCCTCAGATCCGTAGTACAAATTGATTTTAAAAGTGATAGAAATTGGGGAAAATCAAATTCTTATATGAAGCTAGATCTATTAAAAAACAAATAGATCCGCTCTCAAGTCCTTGCCGAGCCCGAGTTGTCTCTGGTTAGAGGTCCAACTTGGGGATCTTAACAAACATAGAAAGTATTTTGGCCATGAATATTTTGGCCATGAATATTTATATATATATATATAAAATTTTTTTTTTTGTTTGAAAAACCTGTTGGTATAAGACTTGGGCAAGTACTCAGCTGGGGCATGGGCCAAGTTTCCGCTAGCAACTGGGGTCATGGTGGTAGCACTTCCATATGCTAGTTACCACATTGTGTTTCCATTCCCAACATTAACACAATGCTAACTCTTAATTTACTTGAAAAACATGCTAGTCACCGCATTGTGTTTCCATTCCCAACATTAACACAATGCTAACTCTTAATTTACTTGAAAAAAACGGACAAAAGCTTGTCTTCCCTACTAAATTGCCAAAAAAAATTTAAAAAGAAAAAAACAACCAACAACCGTCTTCCCTACTAAATTGAAAAAAAGAAAAAAAAAAGAAAAAGGAAAAAAAAAAACCAACACCAATATGACGGTGATAGTTGATAACTTGGCATCATCTTGTTTGCACCTCCTTGACTAAAATTCTATAAAAACCAAGAAATTCTTTTTGAAAACATAGACTCTCACTTGAGGCTCACCCGAGTCGATCAGGGTGACGACTCAATGGCATAGTATAAAATTATCGACGAACAATATCCCCCAAACATAATTGCATTTTAGAGAGATAAATAAAAATCATGAAGGAAATCATAAGAAAAAAGAACAAACACGTGGATACAAGTATTTCGGCACAAGCCGACAAACAAAGAAGAAGAAAAAACAACCACAAAGAGCTCGCTCTCTCTACAAAATAACTTTCTTTTTCATTTAATCAAAATCAATCCTATTACAACCCACGTGCTCCTTTTTAAAGGAGTTTTGCTTTCACAAACTTATAGATAATTACTAAAAAAAAATATCTTCTAAAAGATTTTTACTTATTCCAAAACTAATGCAACTCGTACCACGTTACTTTTCAAAAAATAAACCTTACCTTTCTATAAATAAAAGATAACTACCTTGTCATAAGATTTTCCATTATCTCACATCCTTCTGAGCTTCCTTCAATTAAGGGGCTCGCATTCTAAACCTCCTAAAATATCTCCCTACTAAATAACTAAAATAATATAAAACAAAACTATCTTATATGCTTCTATTCATCTAAAGGCGCCACCTCTTTGTAAAGAAGGAACCTACCAAGTACTAACTAATATCTCCAAAGAAAAAATATGTATATCTTTTTATTTTAAAAAGAGGCTCCAAAAGAAAGACCAACTTTCTAAATAAATCCCCACCTAAAAAATATAGATACTTCCTTAAAATATAACTTTATAAAAAAAATCCCTATTAATCCTATTTCTAAAAATTGATCCTAATAAAATAAAGATAAAAACACCAATAAATTCTCAAAATAAAATTAACAAAATAAAAATAAAATTTTGTAGGAATCAGATCTAAAATCAAATAGAGGTGCATGGGAAGTTAAGTATAAAGAGAATTTCATTTCTTTTAATAATGCACAATATGCATGACGGATGCAAAGAGAGAGAAGGTGGAGAAGGTTGGGGGTGTGGGTGTTCTATATTAAAGTAGGACTTTTGAGTTCCATTGTAATAGTTCAAAAGTTGATATTTTTTTGGTCAGAGTTTGGTTTTAATTTGGGCCTAACGTTCGAATTTTATTTACTTTTTTATTTTTTTAATATTAACCAACCACAATTTGATTGCAACGTGTCCTTAAAAATTAAGTTAAAAAATCTATCTCAAAAATAGATTTATTAATAGACCCTGGCTGCATAGAAATGGGTCCAAAAGAATTACAGAGAGAGAATACAATTGCATGAAAGATGAAATCAAAAGTCAGCTTCGAGCATTATTGGGTGGTCCATCCCTGAATCATTAGGTCAGCTTCGAGCTCTTGAGGATCTGAGACTCCGCGATTGTGTGTTGAATTCTAGTTTCTATGTACACTTCTTTCCCAAATGGACAGGTCTCACTTATTTGGATCTCAATAGGAACTTAGTCAGAGGACATAGCCCCTATGAAATTGCACTTCTCAAAAAGCTTCAGTTTCAGTGGCTACAACTTGATTCAAATCATATTCCCGGATTCTCCCTTCTCAAAAATGGAATCTGTCTTCTATCGATCTTTCTAGAAAAAAAATCATGGGATCATTCCCACTTCCTTAGGATATTTGAAAGATCTACGATCATTGTTCATGAGAGACAATCGATTATCTGGCGAGATCCCATCATCATTAAAAAATTATTCCTGCTCAGAGATTATAGATCTTAGTGAGAATCAAATGTCTGGGTATATCACGTCATGGATCGGCCGATGTCTTACCTCAGTTCATGTTCTTTGTCCGAGAACTAACAATCTCACGGGGACCAGTTCTGTTCTCTCTTCAAGTTTTAGATGCTGCTGAAAATTGCCTTTTAAGCACTATTCCTGACATTTTCAGAAACTTCACAACAATAACTACGATTGAGAAGATGGCTAACTATAATTATGATCGCAATCAGAGCTTCGACTATGTGGTGAGCATTGTTATAGTTGAAAGTGTCAATAATGGATCACATCAACTTTCTTTCTCGTGTGACATGCATAGATCTTTCAATAAATAATTTCTCGGAAAGTATTCCAGAATCATTGACCAAAGCAATAGGGTTTCATGGGTTAAACCTAGCGAAAACCAAATGATTAGGAAGATCCCTCAAAAGATTAATCAATTGCAAAGCTAGAATCAATGGACGTCTCAAACAAATCTACTTTTTGGTGGCATTCTTCTTAGCATGTCATCATTAAATTCCGTGGTGGCATCGAACTTGTCCTACAACAATTTGTCTGTAGGAATTCCTTATGGTGGCCACATGATCACATTCAATGTCTCAACATATTGTGGAAACCAAGATCTTTGTGGTCCTCCTCTTCCCAACAAGTGTGATGGTTATGAGCTAGTGCCAAGATTTAACAATGTTGGGATTTGAGTAGTGGGCCACTAGAGGTCCCATAGTTTTGGATGAGTGTGGGCTTGGGGTTGGGGATTGGATCTGGAGGATGGTTCTATGTTCTAGCCATTAAAAGGGAATGCAACCCTTAAGGTCATGATCTTCATCTCTGAGATTATGATCATGAGATCGCAACATTTGTTTGGCAAAAGAAAGTGACGATGAGTTTATAAAATCTTATCATGTGTTTGTATTGTTTGGAGATGAGTCTATCTGTCCAATATATCCATGCCATCTTTGTTTTGGATGTATAAGGTTGACACCTTATACAAAGTACAAACCTCACCCTTTTTGTTATATATGTTCAGTGTAAGTTTTTTCTTCACATGGAGAGAGATAGAGAGATGCACTGAGAAATTTGAAATTCATAAGAATAGCATTCTAAGATAAAAGAAAATCATCTACTAGAATGTAGGTTTTTAGTTTTGGCCAAGCTTTCTGATCTACAACATAAGACTTATATACTTCCCTTTATCCAATCGTCCATCCTGAATGGACCGCTGGGATGGCCCCAATTACAATGTCACGTCTTTACACTATTTTATTTTCAATTTTTTAACAAAAATTATTTGAGGGTGCCCACTCCTCTCTTAAACTCACACCTATAAAAAAAATATAAAGAACAATATTTCCAATAAAATAAAATAATTAAAATACTTCTGAAATGCACGTTTCCCTTCGGTTTTTCATGGTCCAAATGCACGTTTGAGTACGAGGGACTGAAATTTCTTATTGTCTTTTCTAGGAATAAGAATTTCAAAATATTTTTGTAAGTTCTTGTGCTTTTTGCTGGTACGTGTTCATAGATCATCACATCAAAGCAGCTCGACTTAGTATAAGATTGTTTATGAAGATAGGTAGCCACTGGATGGTGATATTTTTCCTGCATGTCTAAACAAACCTTTCTTTGTAACATTTCCTGAAACACTGAAAAGAGATTTGCCATTCATTCCAATATTTAAGAAAGGGAAGGGTTGCCATTCCATTCAAACTCTTGGTTATAAAACCTAAAATTCTCTCTCTCCAACACAGAGGCAGAGTTTAGAGGTCAATGCCTCTTTCTATTTATTAAGAGACATTTGTTGGTTTACTTCTTCTTTATGCATATACCTCTTCATTAGAAGAGAGAGTTCCTTCAAGAAGAAGAGGAGAGAGAAATGTGGGAGAGAAGCCCTAACTCTTCTTAAGCCTTATCTTTGTGTTGGATGGTCAGAGAGAGAGAGACAGAGGCCTTATCTTTGTGTGGGAAGGTGAGAGAGAGAGAGAGAGAGATTCTATGGGTAGATCTAGATCCTTAGAGAATAGAGAGAGAAAAACATCTAAAAAAAATCGTAGAGATTTGCAGCCAAGGGAAAGCTTGCCTCTTGGAAGAAACTGACCTCCATTAGAGTAGATCATTTATGGGGATGATTAGGAAGAAACTGACCTCCATTAGAGTAGATCATTTATGGGGAAAAAATCATCAATGGAGTTGTGCAGCCCCCACTTGCATGCATGTATGCTGAGGTGTTTGTTTTTTCTTTTTATTTTTTGAGAGGGTAACATAGGAATGGAATTTGAGACATGGTGCTTTCGAGGTCTTTGGTTTTTTTTAAAAGAGAAGCATAAGAATGGAACTTGAGACATGATGTTATAAAAACCTAGCTGCTACCTCTTGGACCCAGGTCTGATTCAAAACTAACGAAGACAACCCAGGAAAAACACACAAATGACAAACATAATTTTAATTTAATATTGTGCAAGTACTTTCAAATCGGGGTTCGGTCGATCCTCTTAGACTAAGGGTGGCAACTATACTGAGCCTTAGCCTTGACCCTGCCTTTGTTCCCTTAGAGTCGGGTCGGGCCAAGCCAAAAGCAAAAGAAAAAAGAATAAAAGAAAAACAATAAAAAAAAAAAGAGGGCCTAACCGGTTTGGATTTACTAAAAATTGGCTTGAGCTACCAAAAATTGATCATTTTAGAAGGGCCAAAAAAACTTCGAAAAATTTCATGCACTCACCAAACAATCTCCTTAATAATTTTGCAAAAATAAAATAATTTAACCTTTTAATTAAGAAAAATATCTTGATAGAGGGCTGTAACCCTATCCCAATAAAGAAAGCCTCAAATTCAAAACCCACTGAAAAATGCCACTTCTAAAACTTCATCTTAATGGAAAAAGTTTCCACAGTAAGAGTCCTCCTCGCTAAAAGCCTACACCGTGCACTACAACAACCAGTGAGTACAACCAAAATCCACCGTCCTTTCTTTCAGGTGGTGGAGATGGCTACCTGTCACCTGCTAACTCAAAGCGGTTTTAAAAGTAAAAGATGATGCATCTTTGCCGTCCATAAATAAGTACGGACGGTGGAAACTGGATGTTCGCATCACGAGTATTCTCGCACCTACCTCCCTCCCTCCCTCCCTCTCTAAACGCATTCTCTTGCATATTCTCTTCCATTGCCGCAGGTTTTTAAATAACTCCCTTTCTCTCTCTCTAAAGAGCCTCGATAGCAATGGTTGCAGGCGCAGAAGCTCAGCTGCAGCACGGGTACGCCATTTTCACTTTATTCCTATTTCTCAAAATTGTGATTTTGGATTTCTCTAGGTCACCTTTTTTTTTTGTTTTCTTCCGTCTCTAACATATACATATGTTGCGGTTGTGTTTCTTCATAGCTTCAAATTCCGCCGTATTTACTTTGTCATGCGTTTTATTTTGAATTTTAGCGCCATTTTCTTTTGAAGAGCATGGTTCATATGATTTTCACTGTAAAGAGTTGAAATTAATCCATTTTCGAAAGGTTTATTCGTTTGTCAAATACCGTTATTTCTTACGGTGTTCATATTTATAGTAACTGAAGATTAGGCTTTTATGGATCGTGTAACAGTCAGATTCTGTAATTTGTAATGCACTGATTTCACGGTTATATTTTCTGGTATATTTAATTTCCTATTTGTCTTTAATCTGTTGATGTGTAGTTGAAGTTAGGGTTTGTATTTCGCATATCGTAGGAGTTCTCTCTTCATGATCTATTCTGATGGAGGGATGAAATTGGGGGTTTCATTTTCTGTGAAGTTCTGGTTCTTTATGCAGTCATATAAGAAGGTTTCATTACTTGGGTTTTATTTTCGTAATTGGAGAATAGTATTTTCTTATCTTCTATTGATTGGTAAATTTAATTTTCTCTTATTATTAATCCAGTGGTAATCTGTTGCTTGACCAGATGGCAATTTAAATTCAATTCTTATTCGAAGTGATTTTGGGTTTTTATCATTGAATATTATGATCCCTTTAGGTCTCGTATATGCGTAAAAAATTTGCCTAAATATGTGACTGAGGATCGGCTTCGAGAGTTATTTTCTCAGAAAGGGGAGATCACAGATGCCAAATTAATGCGTACCAAGTTAGTATTTTCTTTGTTCAATGATTTTTCTTTTGCTTATACTTTTCTTTCTGCACTCTCTTCCATATATCTCGTAAAAGTGACAAGTTTTTCCCGATAAGTATGCGGTTTTAGTTATTTTGGTGTTATGTAGAGATGGTAAAAGCCGGCAATTTGCTTTCATTGGTTTTCGCACTGAGGAAGAAGCAAAAGAAGCAATAAAATACTTCCACAATTCATATTTGGACACCAGCAGAATAACATGTGAGGTTGATTTCGTATTTCTATTGTTTTTCTGGAAAATTCATTTCAAATTTCTATTCTTCTGCAAACTTACTGTTTTGTATGCGTATATCAAGAAGATATATTATTCAGATGAGTTGTATTTGCTGGTCATATCTTCTGTTTATGTTTGGTTTCATGTATCTCCACGTACTTGGAGCCCTTGATTCATATGTGATAGTGAACCTGTCCGTTATGTTTTGTTAGATCTTTATTTGTTATGCGATAATTGTAAGAAATAATTGAATGCATGGCTCATTATAATTTTTATATGTTAGGCTTTGTGGTTTTTCATATTCAAGCTAGTGCTTGAGTATCCTCGTAATATGGGCTTTGTGTCTTTCATATTCAAGTGGGTGTAGTTTTATGTTTTAGGATGAACGATTAATGCTGTTTAACATGTACCTACTTTGTGGGTACCTTCACTCATGTATAATGAATATCTACCTGCATAAGAAAGGAAACAAATAGGCACATGCATATCTGCATACATCCATTTAGTCACTGAAACATGCATATATGAAAAAGGGAAACATGCATTCATAGACAAACACATACCTGTCTATCTAGATATGCTTGCATGCATCACACTTGAATTCTTTTTTTTTCTTTGCAAGTAATAGAAAGGATGCAAAAGTTACATGTACCTTTCAGGAGCCCCTATAGTGGAAATCCCGTATCTTTTAGTTATCCAGCTCGATATCCAACATAGCCATCTCATATATCATCACTTTCCTTCCTCAGTTAATTAACAATATTTATCCATGAATATTCATAAGACATATATATATCTGAGAAGATTGTGTGCTGTCTTCGAGGAAATAGATTATTTGTTTAGAGCCATTTAATTCTGTTTTTGAGGATCACTAATTTCCCTAGTCAAAATCAGAAGACTTTCTAGCTCCATGTGCAGTGCTACATGGACACTGACACTGGTGTCAGTAAGATAGTAAACAGGTGTCAAGGGTGTCCAATCCTGAAAGTTAAAATAACGTGACCATCGGATCGAGTGATATCTCTCAGAGTGTAGCTATTGAAGTTGAAATTGACCTTATACTATGTGAACCTTCCCTTGTGATTGGCTGGAGATTTAGATTTTTAGGACATCAGCATGATTTGTAATATACATCTACATTTTATTGAATAACTAATTAAGACGAGATCAAATCATTGCAGGATTGAGTTGGGAATTTGGTTCTTTTTCTTAACAATGAGAGCGATACATGGCTAATTATTCCAAAAGGAAATAGAAGCTAGAAAGAGATGCATGAATGTCTTAGACCTGCATTTTGGAACCACATTGAAGTTTCCATTAACTAACAAAAAGTGAAGTTTCCAGTAACTAACAAAAAGTGAAATAGACAGAGTCCAAGTGACTGCATTACTTTTTCCTATAAGTACCTAACTAACCAGTTTTTTATGAACAGAAGTCTAAAGAAAGTGACTGAGGCATATATGTTTATGTCCATGAATTTATAATCTTCTTCTGTTTTTTTCTTTCTTATTGTTTCTTTTGGGTAGGTCACTTTGGGTTTTGAACCTTGGATGTAAGGTTGTCACTTGCAAGACCTAAGTAATAAAGCCAAGCCAGAAAGAGATAAATTTTATGTTTAATATATATATACATCAATGTTCAAAAATTCGCCACCCAGGTGGCCAGGCAGAAAATTTTCAAAAATGCCTAGGCACTAGGTAGGTGGGACTACCCAAAAACCTCTCTTTTGTGATTTATCGAAAGATTGATAAATTTTTTATTTTTTTGATTTCTTCCCAAAACAAAGGCAATAGTTCATGGTGTTTTTGGAGCTTCTAGTAGTCCATTTTGAGGACTTTTGGCGACCCTATAAGACGAGGTTTGCACCGACATCAATTTGATTTTGATATTTTTAAAGTATTATCATATTTGAAAAAAGGGTTTTGATATGATTTTGCTATAACGTATTATGTTGTGAATCATTTGTTCTTTCTTTTATTTTTATTTTTCTTTTACGATATATTTAAATGTTTGTAGTTAAAAATTGAATTATTTTGTGATTAATTGAATTTTTTCACATTTGGAGCATGAAATTGGGCATATATCGTATTCTTTTATGAATAGTTGATTCATGTTTTGATATTCTATTATTTTTGTTTTACTTTATTTGATAAATTAATAATTATGTGATATGTTAATGAGTTAAGTCTTATGTGAAACTAAGATCTTATATATTTATTTAAGTCTTACTGTAAAATTAAATCTTACTGTTTTAAAACTAACATCTTAATGATGATACTTATATATCTTAATTATGTGAGGGTACCCTGTGCTGGGCGGGTGCCTGAGCGCCTAGGCGGCCAGGCCCCCAAAACACCTTGGCGGGCGCCTGCGCTTTCCTGAACATTGATATACTTATTCACTATACACAGTGATTCATTCACATATACTGATAGGAGGAAAACTCATATGCCTATACTAGCCTTTCTATTTGTGATCCTTGTTAGTTAAATAAGATGGGTTCTTTCGAATTTCTATTTATTTAATGACTTAATTTTTTTAATATAAATGCTAACTACAAAAATGTCCTTTTTCTCCTTCATTTTCAAAGAGTACTACCATCAAGTTCACTAACCAATTGGTTTCCATCCTGTAAACTGTTAGGTTGCTCGTAAAATTGGTGATCCTGATATTCCACGGCCATGGAGTCAACATTCTGCTAACAAAAAAGGCTCAAATGCAGGAGACAATGGCAAAAATTCAAGCAGTAAGAGTTCAGAAGGCAAACATGAAAAGATTAAATCTGCTAAACACAGTGAAGAGAACAGAGAGACCAGGGATCCTCAGCTTCAAGAATTTCTTGAAGTTATGCAGCCACGGAGCAAGTCAAAACTATGGGCAAATGATACCATCATATCTGATGAACATCATACATCTAATAGAAAAGAAATTCATCCAAGTAAGGGAAAGAGTAAGGAAACGAATAAAATGGAGGATGAGGTTGGAGCTGAAATAATTGATGGAGAGAAATTACCAAATGAGGGGAGTTTATCAAGGTCTTTGCCAAGAGAGTCTAATGATGTGGCTGGAAACCCTGCTGTCTCTGACATGGATTATTTCAAAAGTAGAGTGAGAAAGGATTGGTCTGATTCTGAAGCAGATGAGAGAGAGAGTTCAGATAAATGTCCTAGTGATAATGAAGATACTGGGATTGATAGTGAGCTTTACGAGGGTGAGAATCTCTCTTCCAAAGCTGGGGAATTGCATGAGAAAACTGGGGAGGACAACCTCCCTGAAGTTCCAGATGGCGAGGTTTTTGAAGATGGTGACAACCCATCATCTTCTCTGATTTCAGATGAACAAGCACAGGTCCTTGAGACTGGGCGTCTCTTTGTACGCAATCTTCCATACACTGCAACGTATGTGCAGTCTTTGTTCGTTTTCCTCTTTCATCTCCCTTAAAGTATGCAGTCTTTGAATGAATCATTGTGAATGGCGCCGCAACCTAAATGTTCCATCCATTCACACTAAAGGATGGCCAAATATTAATTGTATCAGAGTGAATGTTTCCGTGGGGCTCAACTCCAGTCAGCCATCCGTCTTTGGAAATAGATGGCCAATGTAGCCTCGGATTGTCATGTACCATAGTTGAGTGCACTATGGCATGATTTCCTTGTTCTCCTCCTTTCTTTTTGTCTTGTTCTAGTTTATTGAGCACAAATATTTGATATTCATGAAGCCAGATAAATGAGTTGCTCCTTTAGCTTGGCAGTGAGGCATGTTTCATGTCTACTCTTAAATGACTTCCTTTGTAATTTCGTTTATTACCACATCAGGGAAGATGAACTAGCTGAGCTCTTCAAGAAGTATGGTGACATCTCACAAGTCCATCTTGTGGTTGATAAGGATACTAGACGCTCGAAAGGATTTGGTTATGTGCTTTATACACTCCCAGAATCTGCAGTGAGGTAATAATTTCCTTGAACAAATTTTTTGTTTATTTTATTGAAGTCTTTTGCTATAGTAATCTTTCCTTAATGGTATACCCAGTTTGATATCTAGAGTGTTTCTAACTTAATAAACATTTTATGAAGAATTTAAGTGTGATTATTGTGTGCTTGTGTATGCAAGTGCTGGATATAACAAGATAATTTGGTGGTTTTATTTTTTAATTGACGCCCACCGCATAATAGTGTGCTGTGCTTCTAGTATAGTGCTTGTCTCAGATAGTTCAGATTCCTGATGTGGAAGCATTGATGTACTCCCTGTGAAGAACTGATGACCTTATGTGCTTTGATTGCATTATTATAACATACAGGCAGTTACTCGTCTGATTTAAGTTTGAACGCTTCCTTTATGTACTCATAAGTCATATTGTTGAATTTTAAAGATGAGACTTTTAACCAGCACAGAAAGCATTAGGTGGGCCCTAAGTGGATTAGCCTAGTCCAGCTTATAGATTCTTTTCAAGAACTGACAACATATCTAAATTGACTGGAATTTTATAAAATACAGGCAATTTTAGGTATTTTAAGTTTGATCATTTTCTTTACCTTCTCATAAATTGTAATATATTATTGGACTTTAAAATTCAAACTATTAACCAGAGACATAGAAAGCTCAGGTGGGCCCCAAGTGGAATAGTCTAGTGCTAGCAATAGTTGCTGGGTGACTAGGCAACTTCATGTGTGTGTCTATCTCCTGAGACAAGCATGAGTGAGATCTGCTTGCCTTGGCTGGCTTTCTAGTGAGTGTTTATGTACAGGTGGGCCCCAAGTGGAATAGTCTAGTGCTAACAATAGTTGCTGGGTGACTAGGCAAGTTCATGTGTGTGTCTATCTCCTGAGACAAGCATGAGTGAGATCTGCTTGCCTTAGCTGGCTTTCTAGTTATGAGTGTTTATGTACATATGTTTGCCGTATAAATAAGAGTCATATTTTGTACTGATATGCTTAATACTGCTCCATTGTTGTATGCCTCTCTACACATTACGCCCATATACTAATGCGAAATATTGTCAGCTTTACGTCAAATTTCAAGGGAAAACCACCGGCAGGGCTCTTGTCTTGTTCTATGTTAATAGAAAACGTTATTGTACTTTCTGCCATGTAACTGGATTTGTACTTGTGTACATTGACTTATAAGGAAAAAGAGAAGTTTACTGTTTCTGTAATTTTTTGTGACTTATGTTGCAAGTAGGATTTCTATTTTTTCTCTCTGTTTTGGTTATTTACAGGGCCCTAAAAGAACTGGACAAATCAATTTTCCAGGGAAGACTATTACATGTTCTACCAGCAAAGCAACAGAATGCCCCTGAGAAACCTCAGTAAGCTCTTCTAACCTGCTAGAGTTTACGTTTTTATTAGTTATAAGGTCACATATATATCCTTGGTACTATATAGTAATAAGGAGTATGTGTACTAGCTATTGTGTTGTTATTATGTGAGTCATTATAATCATGATTTTTTCTATTTTCTCCAGGCATGATCTTCCCATGATCCAGGGTTCAAACAAATTTAAACAGAAAAGGGAAGAGCAGAGAAAAGCTTCTGAAGGTAGTGGAGACACAAGGGCATGGAATGCTTTGTTCATGCACTCAGATACTGTACGTTACAAATTTTTAACTTTGATTGACCTTTTGTGCTTTATATTGATAACAAAATGTTTTTCGCAAGTTATAAAGAAGTCACATCATAATGTGTTTTATTCCTATTTTGTGGTCTATTAGGTTGCTGAAAATATTGCGAGGAAGTATGGGGTCAGCAAAAGTGAGCTGCTCAATCCAGAAGCTGATGATCTTGCAGTCCGTTTGGCCTTAGGAGAAACCCAAGTAATTGCAGAGACAAAGAAAGCTTTCACAAGTGCAGGGGTCAATATAACTGTTCTAGAGGAATTGGCTTCTGGAAGGGTTGAAAATGTGAAAAGAAGCAACCATGTCCTCCTGGTCAAGAACTTGCCATATGGTTCATCTGAAGCAGATCTTACAAAAATGTTCAGTAAATTTGGAAGTTTGGATAAAATCATCCTTCCACCAACAAAAGCTATGGCATTGGTATGCATGCCTGTATTTACCTTTGCGAAATAGTTTTATTCTTTATTTCTATTTTCATTTCATTTTTATGTTTTGTTTATGCTTTCCTTTTTACTATTGCTATGTAGTTTACTTGTTTTCTATTCTGTGGTTTTTGGGATTTGCCTTGTTTGTTGGAATTCACTCTTCACTACTGCTATATCCATTTTCTTTGATACTGAAGTCAATGTTGTAAGACACCTTGCAATCCATGGTGGCTTGCCGATTCTTGAGTCATATTACTGATCCAGGGTGATCCAACTCAAAATGATGAAATGAATATCGTAAAGATTTTTTAGAAGTGGGTAGAAGCTTGTGAAAAAAAAATCCACTTGTACAGAACTAGTTACAACCTGCAAATCAGAGAGATTGGAGTTCAAAATAAACAAAAAATTGATTCTGCAAAAATAGGGCTTCAATTTGAAAAATGGAGCTTTAGATCTTCCTCATCTCACAAAAGTGACTATATTGAAGAAATTCTGCAAATAAAATGGCTCAAAATGAGCCAAAGATTTGAGAAAAGATGGAAAATGCCTTTTTTCGAAGAAAATAAGTCTTCACATGGGAACATTGTCAGTTTTGGGTGATTTTAAAAAAATCGTTGAAAAATCAGGAATAGCCTGAGCCCGACGATCGAATCACCCTGTTCATTGCTGTGAACTGTGCGATTCGTGTTGCATCAGGGACGAATCTCTGGTTCGTAGGTGTCTGTAACTAGAGGACCCCCAGTGCAATTCTGATTGGTCAATTGTGATCAGAATCGGAGATTTTCTCTGCGCTGCTGAAAAGGTCATTATGTTGTGTCTTCTTTCTAGCCTTCACAGCTATGCTTTTTCGTCTTAGAAATATTCCCTGGTAAGTAATTGGCATGTTCCATTTGCATGTTTTTTTCTTTTCTGGAATGAGATAGGTCACTTGCACCAATATCTCGTTGTATAGAATTTGTGTTATAAATGTTGTCCTTTGTTTGAGAAAACTGATTTCCTTTTGGTTTCTTCAGGTTAGCTACCTTGAAGCTGCTGAAGCTCGTGCAGCTTTTAAAGGCTTGGCATATAAGCGATACAAGTAAGTTGACTCCAAGTTGGGTTTGTATAGAAGATTTATTTGTGTGCAAATTTTTATCATTATTTGGAAACTATCATGTATGAGAGTTTCTTTACTAATGGATGCCTTGTAACAATTGCTATGAACTTATACAATCTCTCTCCTCAAAAAGAGAACATTCCTTTTGCAAGTTGGAAGTGGATTACCGAATGAGGTTTCATACGTCACTTAATTGACTTAGGGTTTGTTATATTTGATTAAGATCTTTGCATGTTTCTGCTAACATAGCAAGACATTTCTAGAGTATAAGTGTAGAATATGTTCTTCTTCTTTCTAATACAAAGCTATTCATGCAATGATTAAAGGATGTTCAATCATGCTGACCTCAAAATAAAGACTTTAGAGATATGTACAATGGTTTTGAAGGCAAAGCATACAGAAAAGCTGAAGATGTAAGTTAAACTTGGAGATGGGTGTAAGATTTGGCTGTAGAAAGGCATACATTTATTTCGTCTCCCTGTTTGGCGAGCCTATCAGCCATCCATTTGCCAGCAAAAGAGCGTTGACTGAGTATACCTCTACTATTGCAGCCTGTAATAGAAGATATTGGATAACAAGAGACGATTAATACGTTAGAGATTGGCCATATACATTGTAAGGGAAGCGAGTCAAGTGGCGGATGGAATGGCAAACAGAGGGATTGCTGTGAAAAAAGATCAGCTAGTGGGATAAAACTGACTGAGCTCATAATATTTTTACTTTCATAATAGTACTTTACTTTTTTGTCTTAAGGGATTGTATACAATGAGACCATTTCACAATTATTTACAGTCATCCGATGTGAAATCTGATAGCTTGGGTATGTCACGAAGTTCGAAATTTTTTTTTTTAAGTTTGAGCTTAGTCAATAGAATAAATGCAGCCATCTAATTTCATATCTAATGGTCAAGATTAATTGTGACCACCTTGTACCAAAGATAAATGGTCTCATTGTATACTTTTTCTTTTCTCAACCATGTTTGCTGTTCGTTTGTTTTGTTTGGGGTCTAATTACAGTGAAGACCTTAACCTGTCCCAAGCCCCCGGTTAAAGGAGGTGGGTTGCGTTATGTAGGCAGGCAACATAAAAGTTTGCCACATCTTATGATGAATCCTGAACTTGTGTTATAGTTTTGGTCTTATTAGGGTATGACCCTTGATAGATAAGAATGGAGGACCATGATTCATGTAGCCACAGTTAACAACTTCAAAAAAAAAAACAGAAGATTCATGTAGCCGACTTCAAATAATTGGGATAAGACTTGGAGGATGATGATGATGATGATGTTTGCTGTTCTTTTTTCTTTAGAGACTGAAATTTCTTTCTTGGTGTTTCTCCTAAGGATCATCAGTAGCAAATGCTTTGAAATTATGTTGAGAATAGTCAACTGTCATTCCAACTTTCCGTATTTGAGTGATTAAGCTTGACCTGACCTTTGCTCCTCTTTGGCAGAGATCTTCCATTGTATTTGGAATGGGCCCCAGACAACATTTTCAGGTCGATTTCTTCATTGGATACCAAGCCACAACATGATGCTATTGCTGGTACAAAAGATGCTACGACAGTGGTGTTGGAGCAGTCAGCGATAGAAAGTGATGAGGATGTGGATCCCGATAGGGTTGAGGTTTGTCAATATAACCCATTTGCCAAATTATAATATGTCTATGATTTTAGTAAACATATTATCAGTTTTGGGAAGCATTAGCTTGTAGGGTGGAAGGCTAAAAAAAGGCAAGGGTTGGGTTCAAAAGGACCTGGTTGGAAGTAGTGAGAAAAAATGCGGGGACTTGTGGTGTCACTGAGGGTATGGCCCTTAATAGAGCAGAATGGCGGACTAGGATTCATGTAGCTGACCCGAATTAGTTGGGAAAAAGCTCTAATGATGATGATTAGCTTGTGGCGAGTATTATAATATTAGGAACTATGGCCTCAGCTCATTCACATCCCGATGAAATCCCAGAATTGGAGTCATGTCCAGTTTTGGCGTGTCCATTCTCTCTCCGTCATTGTTCCATATTCATCAGACAGTAATGGACATAATGGAACATGAGAGTGTCACAGTCCACCTTTCGGTAGTTATAAACAGTGTTAAGATGTGAGCTTCGCATGAATAGTTTGGGGTTGTAGGAGGGAGGGGTTAACTAAGGATATCGAAATGCTAAAATATCTGAAAAAGCGATAAAGAAGCCCCGCTAAACAAACCATGACGTTTCCTGCTACTTAGCATACTCATGTGGGTTTTAGGTAGCTGGCTGAGAGTCCCTCCATACTTGAGTTACTCTGGCAGGCCCTTTGAGTGATATCACATTATTCCATTGGCCATTAAAGCAAGGGAAAAGTTTATACAGAGCTGAGGCTCTAAACAATCAAATTAGAGCCCATCTAAAAAATTTCACTAGAAGAGATTGTTTTGATGCCCAACTATCCTCAAATTAATCATCTCAACATCAAGATGCATGGACATGAGAAAAAAATGGTTTTCAAGTTTTGGAAATAGTGTATTTTGTAACGCATTTTTGGATCGTCTATTTTCAAGATTTTCAAGTTTTCATAGATCTGGCGATGTACACTATTTTTGAAGCTTTAAAATTTATAAATAAAGATGAAAATATATTTTAAGGCTATCACAAATATTTCCAGTATTGAAACCACATTTCTTGACACTATTTGAAGGTAGGCTTTAATTTGATTGTTTAGAGCGTAGGCTTTATACAAACCGCACCCAGTAAGTAATGACATTATTCCATTATTTATTCTGTTTCTGAAATTTCTATGGCTATTGAATTAATTGCAGTCTAGATCGGTATTTGTTAAGAATCTGAATTTCAAGACCACTGAGGAGTCTTTACGACGGCATTTTCTTGAAAATCTCAAGGGAGGAAGCATCAGAAGTATAAAGGTAAATTTATACAGAATTTTTCTTGAAGCAGATTAGTTCTCTCTTCCAGAAAATGAAATGAATGTGCACACGCACATGAGAGAGAGAGAGACAGAACGACAGAGAGAGAGGGGCAGGCAAATAAATATCCTTGGTTTATGATTTTAATTTACATGTATAGGTCAAGAAGCACGTGAAGAATGGGAAGAATCTTTCCATGGGATTTGGTTTCATTGAATTCGATTCTGTGGAGACAGCAAGAAATACTTGCAAGCAATTACAGGTCCTGCTCTCACCGAGCATTACTCTTCAGGTTTATGTCTTGGCGAAGTGGGCAATCATCCAATGATTATCGTTTCCTAGTCCCTTGACATTGACTGAGAGAGAGAGAGAGAGATAGCGATAGAGACCTTCAAATACATCATGTCCTGTTCTGGTGGAGAGAGAGACCCAAATACATTATATCCTGTTCTGGTGGAGAGAGAGACGCAATACATCATGTCCCTAGAGAAAGAGAAACCCAAATACATCATGTCCTGTTCTGGTGGAGAGAGAGAGACCCAAATACATCATGTCTTGTTCTGGTGGAGAGAGAGACCCACATAGATCATGTCCTGTTCTGGTGGAGAAAGAGAGACCCAATACATCATGTCCCATTCTGGTGGGCCCCACTTTCGCTCGATTACCATCCATCATTTCATGCTATGATCCTGAAAACAATGGATTCTGGTTTTCCTTAGTTCATAGGAGCATGGTATCTTTCATTCAGTATATGTTTTTACCTTTCAGTGGTTATGTTAAAATTAAAATAAATAATCTGTAATTTGTTCATTTTGGTATTGAATTAAATTTCATCCCCCATACTTTTATTGCAGGGAACTGTTCTGGAAGGGCATGCTCTCATTTTGCAGCTTTGTCACTCCAAGAAGAATGCAAGTGATGAGATTGTGCGAAATAAGGTGGAAAAGGAAAAGAGCTCAACAAAGCTAATTGTGAGAAATGTAGCATTTGAGGCTACAAAGAAAGATTTGAAGCAGCTCTTTAGTGCATTCGGGCAGGTACTTGTTCTTTACCCCTTCCTTCTATGGTTCCTGAGTTACTCTAGCTCCAGAGGCTTGCCTACGGTTGCTGTTATTGAATTCACCGAACTTATGCAAAGCATTGTCTGAAGCTCAGTGATTTTCTGAAGATTCACAAGGCTGTCAGTACTCGCCTTGTCTGACAAAATTTGCAGATAACAAAAGGAAGGGCTGGGGGTTGAGGGAGTGGAAAAACAGCCCTTTTTCTTGTTGTTTTCTCAATCTGACAACCAAGCTCCAATTTTTTCTGAAACTTAGGTTTAAAGGTCATTTCTGCATCCACTAGCTATGGGAAGGTTAGATTGGAGAGAAAAATAATCAAATTTCTCATATTTGTGAATTGTGATTTTTGAACTAAGCTTTGCTTGAAGTTTGAAAGCTTGCAAATTCATTGAATCCACAGAAATTTGTTACCCAAGCCTATTTTTTATTTCTATGGAATCATAGGTTTATTTTCCACAGAGAAGCATTCAAAATCTAGGATTTGAACATCGAAATACTATTTGGCTGAAGATTTCAAGAACTCTGATCAACTAGATCTGAACTTGAAATCCAACAACTAGATTTTTCATTTTTCATTTTGTATATAGTTTTTATAAATTGTTATGTTTTTTATTTTTCCTCTTTTTTTCTTTTATTCACTGATATTGCCATGTGACTGAAGGCCCCATTTATATCAATTCATTTGATTTTCAGATAAAGAGCTTAAGGCTTCCAAAGAAGTTTGATGGGAATCACAGGGGCTTTGCATTTGTTGAGTTTGTAACAAAACAAGAAGCACAGAATGCATTTGATGCCCTCTCAAGTTCTCATCTCTACGGTCGCCATCTGGTAAGGTGTTATTTTACATGAATGTGAATGGAACAAAAGGTCCCCACGATTTCAAGGCATGCTTCTTTCAAAGTTAATATCGTTCACTGTTGCATGCACGCATGTGGGTGAGTGTGTGTGTGAGAGAGAGAGAACAGGACAGGACAGGATGGTGTTCCAGGCAGGACAGGTTACCGGGCAATTTAGTGATTCTGGTTCTAACTTTATTGTGTTCCATAGGTTCTGGAGCGAGCAAAGGAGGGAGAGACCTTGGAAGAGCTCCGGGCTCGAACTGCTTCTCATTTTGTGGATGAGCAAAGCGGTTTTCAAAACCCTTCAAAACTATCAAAGAAAAGGAAACGCTTCTCAGTTGTTGACGAAGGGTCCGTAAAATTTGAGAGAATTACAGGGTAGTACGCCTACAAATAGTTTTGTAGTTCAGTCATTTTGGTTTCTAATTTTTATTTGTTTTTTTTTACATAAATTATGTTTTAAAATTTTCCATCCCTGCTTTAGACTTTAGCCTGATAATCATTGTCAAAGTTTTTTCCCAATTAATTGGGGTCGGCAACTTCTATGCTGATGTGTTCATAAAAAGTGAAAATGCATCGAGTTGTTTCCATAACTTTGTACAGTTTGAGCGGTTGCAAGATTGGGATCTTTTGAAATTTTGAGTGCTACATTATAGTAATTTTTTTGGTCGTGATAGAAAGGATGTTGTGTCGAAATTGTCCTAGACATTCCTACATGCCATCCTCTGCACCTTCTTTTACTTGCCTTGGATCCTTTCTCGGATTTTCTTAGTTCGCCTATTTTTTGAGAGCTTTGAAGTTTTTTTATGAAATAAACTTAAATAGTAATATGTTTCCTTATAGTCAATAATGGAGGGATTTTCTACATATAGTAAGTTTAGAATTCAAGACGTCGTGATCTGACACTCCACCACATTAACCATCTAGTCTTGAGCATATTCCTATAAAGCCGTAGTTTAGAGTAATACATCGTTGTTCAATTATATTATATTCTGTTTGCAAGAGACCTTGAGGTTGGGAGTCATCGTCAAAGTTTTTTCTCCAATTACTTGGGTCGGCTATCCAAATCATGGTTTGTTATTTTGCTCTATTAAGTGTCATACTTTCAATGAGGTTATGAGGTCATAAGTTTCTATATGTTTTTTTACTACTTCAATGGTCTTTTGGGTTGAGCTTGTGCTGCATGATCAGTCTATTTGAGTTTACTATCTCTCATTTTATCATTCAGTGGTCCCACACTAATTTTTTTTTAATATATTCATTTGAATTTTATACCTTCTTGTCTTGTCACGCTTCCATCTAAACATCTTCATCTCCGTTACATTCATTCTATAGGTATGTTATTTTATCACTCAATATTCTATCTCATAGAGCACAGTTGGTTTAACAATTGTCTTATAAAAATTTTCTTTGAAGCTCTATTAGTTGCAGCGATCACATAAAATTTTGGTTGTATCTTTTTACTTTGTCCACTCAGTTCTAATTTTATGCACATTTTTTTCAATCTTTCCATTTTTTTGGATTATTGGTCAAGATATTGAAAGTGCATTTTTTTTGTATTTGCTGACCGTCAATCTTAGCTACTTCGTCATCTCTATTCCTATTATTATTAAACTTGTATTTTATATATTTTATCTTAATCTAGTTAATTTTAAAATCTTTAAACCTTGAAGTATGGAAGACTAAGATTATGAAAGGCTAAGGATTAAGAAATCCAATTTGAAGAGAAGAAAAATGAGAGCTCATGGAGAGATCGGTGACATGGGAGAATGCTAGTAAAGTTTTTACAAATACAAATGCATACCATAATGTTAAATGAGAGACAGAGAGGTTCGTGAGTAATTGGAAAATAGAGAATTTAAGAGAGAGAAAGATGTCCGAAACTGTCAAATTTTATATGTTTTTGAAATGAATGTAATCGTAATATAATCTTTGCAGAAGGTGCAGTTTGTAAGGTGTAAATTAACTAATCAAAATACACTTCCAAACTATGCAGAAAAATACATATTTGGTGCCGAAGAGCTTGTGAACTCTTAGAGAGAAAAAAAAATGACATAAACCAAGTATATTTATAAATACTTGAAAATAGATAATCCTTGATAAATGATAAATGCGTTGTAAGGCGCACTGTTTTCATTATTTGACTTTTTTTTTCTTTTTTCTTTTTTTTTTTTTTAAAAATTCATTTCAAGATCGAAATGAAATGGATGGTGTTATAGCATCAAAACACCCTTTTTTTTTTTTTCCCTTGATTTTAAAGGCGTCATACTTCCTTTATATGTAGTCATGCCTTTTTTAAAACTGTTTTTTTTTTTTTGGGTAATTCAGGAGAAGACAGGCCCTTGAAATTAAGCAACGCCTAAAAGGAATTAAATTTTGAAACTCAATACCAATAAGAAATAAAATTTAAACAATTTTCAAATTAAGCAACGTCTAAAACGAATTAATTTTTTCGAATTCATAAGATCTCAAATTATTAAAATCCATAAGACCTTTAACAATTTGAGCACAAAAATTTTGTAAAATAGAGGTCATTATCGTCAAAGCTTTTTTCCCACTAATCAAAATCGACTATACGAATCATGATTTATAACAAACCAAACCATACCCTAAGTGAAATTATAAACCCCCGTATCTTTTCTCACTATTTTCATATCCTTTTGGACTTGTCGCTACTCTTTTTCAACTTTTTACTTGAACGAACTTACACCACTTAAAATAAGACTTATCGCTGCTATTTTTCAACCTTTCACTTGAACTAACTTACACCACTTAAATAAGTGTTTTGAGTACACAACCAGCCCACCTAAATTTTACACTCTTATTGCCTACCGGAGCCACTTAAATTTTCCTAAAAAATTTTCTCAAATACAAATACATCTAATGGAAATACCTGCCTTCACCGATGTTTCCTAGTGGATTCAAGATTTGATGGGGAAAAGATTCATATTAGTTATAACCTTTTTATTTTCCTAGTGGATTCAAGATTTGATGGGGAAAAGATTCATATTAGTTATAACCTTTTTAAGTAAACAGTAGCCCAAAAACCCATGAGCAAACCCTCCACTTAAAAAGGACTTAAAATTACTGAATGATTATCCTCTGGGTATAAATCGGATGTAAATTCTTGGAAGATAATCATTCAACGATTCTTGAATTTCTTTACCCGAGTTTTGAAATCTTCTTTCAAATTTCGTAACGGAATCATTCAATGACTCCTGGATTTCTTTTAATTAAAATCTAGGTTGGAGTTGTTTACTTTCGATTTTTACCCGAAAGCAACGACTATAATCCCACAAGTATATTCCAACATGAGCATGATATCTATAGCTATTGCTAAAGCACTTTCATGATTCATTCTCAAAAGTAGTCTTAACACGTTTTGTTTTTCTAAATCTCCTTTTTTAACTCTTAAAAGACGATATAAAATGAACATTTACTACTAATACAACGAAATCACAACCAATATTGTCCATGTAGACAATATCTTAAAAAAAACCATTTACTTTTTGTACAAAAAGACTCAATTATTCATGTTCTTTAGATTTCAATTATTCATGTTCTTTAGATTTCATGCCCAACAAAGTTTTTGAAGACATACTTTATAATCATCATTAAATCATCCTATTTGACATCTAATGGCTAATGACTTAATCATAAAATCATCCTATTTGGCATCCAATGGCTAACGATGGCATCCAATGGCTAACGACTAAAAGTGATCGTGACCTCCATAGCCTCACAATTTACAATCTCTTTTTTTTTTTTTTTCACATATCTTGAGAAAGGAAAACAGAAGAGTAGGATTGAAAACAAGGCAACTCCATGCATCAATAACACGCGAAGCAATAAATACTTCCAAAGCCCCATAAAAAAACCACACAGCAGGTAGCTTCACATTGGAAATACAAAACATACGCATTAACATCAAACTGAAAACCATTCATCATCACACAACAACAACCACGTCCAAACTCCACTGTCAAATTCAGTTTTCCTGGATCCTCCTCTCACCCACCACCTCCTCTAGACCACTTCTCATTGTGCCTGCAAAGACAACATCACCAAAACAATGAAATAGGCACAAGTAGGGCAGTTTGCTCACGACCTTAACCCAGACCCAAGCATGGCTTCGGACCCCAACCTGACCAGTTGGTCTGGGTCTGGGTCTGGCATCAGGCTCAGACCAGGATATGCAAAGTCAATACAATCCAAACCAAAAACGGTCTAAGACCGGACCACCCCGGTCAAGTCTTGAGTCGATCCAATCCAAACCAAAAATGTTTTGGACCGAACCACCCCGGTCAAGTCTTGAGTCGGCTTGAACCTGATTGCATGGACCCACTCCCCTTTCAAAAGATCACAAATGGGATTAACACATATTTACTCATAAATCAGCTCAAATGAACTGCATAAAAATCACCCTCATAAATCAGCTCAAATCCACTAATGGAACTCCGTAAAATCACCCTCAGCCTCAATGAAGATGATTAGGACCTCTTTCCCATGACAAACTACCTAGTAATGGGCCATATAGAGGATCACATCGATGAAAAGACAAAACCCCAAAAGTACCATAACACTCCTAATATTTCAACTATTTACACAAACAAAAAACACAACTCATCAACTTGTAACGGTTAATCATCAGCAACTCATTGTATATCAATTATTTAATTCACTAAATCATCAAAACATGCCAAAATTATCAACTATTCTAAGTTTCTAACTCAGCCTTCTTCAGATGGGATTTCGGGAATTAAAAAAAAAGTTTGTGAGATGTTATTCATCTGTCATCTTTTTTGATAAATTCCTCCAAAAAAGAAAATTGGAGCTCAACTAGTTTCAAAACTATGGCCTCAATCCACAGTTGCAAAATGCAAAATTCCTAACTGCACAGAAAAAATAAAATAAAAACAAAACGGATAACAAAGATAGAAAATGCGGTTACATACCTTGATCATTATGGTCATGAGAAACCGGCATTGCGACGTCAAATCCTGTTGCTTCTTTCAGAGATTTCATTCGGACGTCAAATCCTGTTGCTTCCTTCAGAGATTTCGTTCCGACATCAGATTCTGTTGTTTCCTTGGAAGATTTCATGTCTCTACTCCCAAACAACGAAGTAACCGCCCCTTTAACCTTCCCTACCATCCCACTCCCTCTGTTATCTCCACTGTTACCTGATACCGTTACATTTCGTCCACTCCCATCCCCCTTATGTATGACTTCCGTTATAACCTCAGATAACGCCCTATCCTCGTCTCCTGGCTTGAGCTTCTCCATAACGTAATCCTTTATCGAAACCCCCTTATCAGTGCCCTTCTCTCTCTTATCCGACTCTGCGGAAAGATTCTCAGACTCACCTAAGGACTTCTCAGACACGCCTGGTAATTTTTGTGGCAAACATCCATTCTTTGCCCCTGTTATTTTCTCCGTTACTGTACCCGTAACTGATCGATTGCCAGATTCAGACATCGTGACATCCGATTCTGGCTTGGTAGCCTCGGACTCCGATGGGTTTTGGGCGTAACCGAGCTTGGATGCGAGAAGGTTCTTTGCTGATGTGGCCTTGTCATAGATAAGAGAAGTGTAGCTTTGGGGTTGGGGATGGGCTGCTTGGTCATTTCGACTTTGTTCCGTAACCGTGTTATCGGGCTCGGGATTTGGTTTGGTGGTGGTGTTAGAAGGTCTGGTACGCTTGGGATTTTCTGGGGCAAACTGGTTGTGAGTACCTGACGATACTTCCTGACGACGTTTCGAGTCTGTACCATCACTGAGTTTCATCGCTGAAAGTGACTCTAGAACAGTCGTCCCACCAATTTCCTCACCACCTGTAATACAGGACAGGATCAGTAAAAAATCGCAAAGCTGAATTGATGACATAGTTCAATCATGATCATAACTAATTTCTATATATGAAAATTAGAAAATTTAAGTGCTCGGCTAAGGTAATTAGGCAATTACTCAGGTAATCTCTGATAAATAATAAAACACCAAATTCACACTAGTGCAATGTCCAACTCAAAAGTAGAGACTTGAGCATTTTCTCATCAAACCAAGGATAATTTTTTTGTTCTTCACATTTTTGTTCTTTGTATTTTGCCTTTTTTTACACCATTTAGACTAAGTTCCAGAAATCGGCAAGCTGATTAGGGAATCGGCCAGCATATTCAGATAGGTGAGTGCACGTGTGAACATCCTACCCCCTGTTACTTCGAACTTTTAAACCCTCTTTTCTACTTTTAAACACTCATGAGAATGACTAAGAAGCACAAAAATATTATGTTCTTTTTTAACTTATGAACACCGGTGAAAATGACCAAGTAAAAAGATATCATGATCCAAGACCCAGCTTGCCCAAGTTTTTTAAGAAGATGCATCATGCAGTCAATACCCTATTGTAGAATTAGAGTAGAAGTGTTCAAGTGGGTGCTTTCTGTTTTATTTATTTATTAGTGTGTGTGTGTGTTACATACCTGCATTTGTCGGATCCTTGACTTTGGATTGATAATTTCCACTTGAAACCTTTCCGGGGCCATCCTTTGGAGCATCTGGGTCCTCAAGGAACGGTCCAGATTCTCCTAGTGAGACACCCGGTTCCTTACTAAATGGCTGCGATTCACCGTAATGAACCCCAGATTGCCCTTGAGTCTCCATTGGTATCCTGCTCACATCGCCTTGCTGATTTTGACTAATAGCAGCCGATTCATACACTGCAATTTCAAGAAGAAAATACCAAGTTCATAATAAAAACAAATGATGAAGGATATGCAAAATATATTTGCTAAGTGTACATCAATTATTCTCAAAAACCAAGGGATGGAACCTTTGAATTTGTCTACATATATAGGGAAGTTGGACATAGAGAGGGAGAGCTATAAACTTAGAGGTCAAAACTTCACTAAATTGAAGGAATGATATTGCTTATAAATCTTAGAGAACCTAGCTCTTATAAATCTAATTGAGAAAAAAAGTAGGGCATAAATAGATCAATAAAAAGAATAAAAAATATTATGAAATAAAGAAAATATCAAAATACTCCTGAAATATTAGAGGCATTTAGTCATTGTTTTTGTCCCTAATACTTCTTTATTATATTTTGGTGCATCCTATTAATCTATGTGATTCTTTAGTAATCGGGCTTGGGCGTAAGTTGATTGGTAGTTGACATTAGTGACACCACTATCCCAAATTCAGTTCTTACCACCGGACTATCCAGAAGAAAATTCCCTAATTGAAGATATTTTTTATATAAAAATAAAAAATAAAACTAAATATAATTCCTGGGCATGTGATCGACCCTTGTTCACTCTTGCAACAGGACTATCCAAAAAGAAAATTCCCAAACAAATAAAATTATTCAAAAAATAAATCATAAAACAATTAATTTTTTGGGCAATCCTTAACAACGGGATACTTTCCCTAAAGTGAATACATATGTGGTAAAAATATGAACTACACCATGGTAAAATCCCTGGCAAAATTTAAGTAACACTCAAAAAGCAATAACAGATACAAGCCATAGAGTATTCTTCATAAAACGGGTCAACATGGACAATATTGGTAAGGAAAAGTATAAAATGAGACCATTTCCCCTTTGTACAAAGTTACATTTATTCCATTGACCAAGCACAAAGTTCAAAAGAAATTTTCTTGACACACTCGAGGTATCAAATTCCACATCAAATGGTCATAAGCAATTGTTCAGATGGTCATAAGCAATTGTGACATTCTTGTATAAGTACAATAGGTAAATGGTCTCATTGCATACAATCCTTATTTCAACCATCCCATAAAGATCTGATGACGTGTCTATAGCATTTTCAATTTAACGGGCATATATCGCACAGTCAAAGAATGCTTGTAACATTTCTGATTTAACTAAGCTTGGGAAATAGTAATTCTTCACAGAATGGCCGACTTTCTTAACCATATGTAACTATTTGGTCTCGTGCGTGTATGTGTGAGAGAGAGATACATCAAGATACATATTGAGATTTTTACAAGTCAACAAATTGTAAAAGGAAAAATCACAAAAGAACACTTACCAAGTGCTCCATGAATCTCAGGGTCATCCTCAATTTCATCTCCTTCCTCTACTTCCTCCTCCCCTTCATGGTTGTGTTTCTTTATGCCAAGAGTGTTCTGTAATTTCTTAGCCTTGTCCTTAACCTTCTTCAATACTGATTTCTTGTCATGTGACTCTTCTTCCCCATCATGACCCACGATGGGTCCTGATGGGGAAGGCCATGCACTTATCTCCTGACCATGTCCTTTGAAGCCCAAAAAAGAAAGAAAAAAAATTGCTTCAAGATATCGAAAAAAAAAGAACGAGATATCAAGAGCTACATAGGACATTGCAGTGTTTCCAAAATCGGTCGAACTGGCTAGAATCACCCACCCAAATCCAAAAATCGTCGGTTTGAACAAATGGGGAAGCTGGTGATTCCAGGCCAAAAAAACCCAAATTAGCCAGAATCACCCTGATTCCCCTGTTTCCCGATACAATCGGAATTTTTTGATAAATACAGCTCAGTTGACACCAACATGCCCAAATCCAACTTAGGGAACTCAGGATCAAACCGTTGCCTGAGTCAGAGACCTATACCAGTTTTCGAAACACTGGGTCATTGGACTCTTTTAACCCAAATGACCAAGCTTACATAAGTAATAATGTACCATAAATAAATAGTATATGATATTTACTGCATAACAGCCCATTTGATGATGCACCTCTAAGAAGCGAACCTTGATTTTAAGCAAATTTTTTATATTACCTTTAATGCCTTAAACTACCCCATAATTTATTCTACAATCTACAGACAGTGGGATATACCAACAAAAATCATTTCTATAGAATAAATCTTGATTTAAAATGCAAATAATCAAGGAGCAAGAAAAATCAAAACTAAATTTTTTTCCCTGGGAGCTCTCATTTGGCTTACCATCAAACGATTAAGATGTAAAATGGTGGTCCTCAATAATTAAAAAAAAAAAAAAAGGGTGTATAAAATTTCTTCAAAATATTACCAAATTTGGTTTTTAAAATTTATTTTCCTTTACATATTAATGATCATATCTTCCATTAACTTGACTATAACTTCCCTACTCTCTCTCTCGATAAGGAGGTCTTTCATTAACTTCTTTTTTTTTTTTTGAACTTAAGATCTTCCATTAACTTGACTATAACTTCCCTACTCTCATTAACTTGACTATAACTTCTCTACTCTCTCTCTCCATAGGGCTATCTTCCATTAACTTGACTATAATTCCTTACACTCTCTACACCCATGGAAAAAAAAACAATAAAAAGTTGTATAACAAAATAAAGCATAATTTTCCTACCACTTTGAAGCCCTACGGCTCCAGGATTCTCCACATAGTGCAATCCATCCACAGGCGCCATCTGACTCTCCATCTCTCTCTACCAGTCACACTGAAAACTTCGCGAAATCTTCAAAATTCTGCTCTCCCTGAATTTCGCCACACCCTGAAATACAACTTTCTCACCCCGTTTAACGCCTGAAAATTTCGGCGAATTTCGTGTCCCCTCCCGCAATGAACACGAAGAGGAAAGGAGAGAGAAGTATTTAAGAGTGAGAAAGAAGAGAACGAAGGACACCGCCACCTTTGCAAAATCTCGCCCTCAAATAAGGCGACACGTTCATGGCTCTCGTGTCGCCTTTGATACACGTAGCATGCAATACTCTGTTCTTACACGTGTTTGATTTTCATTTTCGATACATAGGCCACCTAATGTGGAGTACGATGCCAAAAGATTACATGCTCCACTCTGATAACTCAAGTTTGTTGTTATCGAGAAGTTTATTTACCCTAAAAAAACCTGAACCTGCAAGTTTTTTCTCCCTGTCTGACAAGTTGTTATCGAGAAGTTTACTTACCCAAAAAAACGAGAAGTGGAAGTCTTTTCTCCGTGTGAAACTCGATGTACTTGTACGAAAATATGGTGTTGGGTAACATGCCTGATATTTAAGGGGACCCAGAAAATTCTTCAAAATTTATGAAAAAATTACCAATTATGCATGCTTTTAAAATTTATCAATTAAAAAAAATAGAAATGATTAAGATATATTTTTAAAATAATTATACATACTATTGTAATAATTAATAAATACAACAACAACAAACGTTTTTTATAAATATCATTCTACATGGGTGTGGTTTCTATAAGGTTGCAACCTTAAACAATCCAATTAAGATGCACATCCAAATTTTATCATAACATGCAATTTTGGTAAAATTATTCTTAGGAATATCTTAAAATCTATTTTCATATGTAATTATAAGATTTTAAACTCCAAAAATGGTTAAAATCAAGTAGATCTATAAATATATGAAATCTTGAAAATGGACGGTCCAGATAATATATTGCAAGATGCACTATTTTTGGGACTCAAAATAGTTTGTTTTTTCATATATATATTCCTATATCTCGATGTCGAGATGATCAGTTAGAGGTTATTTCAACATTAAAACAACCTTCTCCAATGGATTTTTGAGGTGCATATGTAATTCTACATTTTAAGGTTGCAACCTTATATAAACTTTTTCCTTCTACAAGACAATGAAATGAAATTATATCATCAAAAAAATTTGAGACAAATAATATAGATTAAAAAAATCAAAATCCCTAACAAAGTTTCACATTATAAAATCAAAAAATATATTTTCAAATAAGTGAGCATTCTTTTTCCTAAAAAGGACAACTGAACCAAGAAAAATCAAGATATTTATAAAACAAAAGAAAAAAATATCATTCTAAATTGTTTTTGCCAATTTTGAATAATATTTCTAAAAAATGACTTCTTTTTTTTGGGAAAACCCAAAATCCAATTAGCTTTGGGCCTAGATCTATACAATAATCGGTTTGTATCCATCGAATTGGATCGGCAACAATTTAAAGTGATAAATGAAGATTGTTGTGTGCGGAAGCTCTAAACCCGATGGGTTAATATTTGTCAAATAAATTATGAGAAATAAAGCATGAAACACATACAACAAGAACACAAAGATTTACGTGATTCACCCTAAAAAGGCTACATTCACCGGCACGACAAACAGAAATCCACTATACGAATGAAAGTTACATCAAAGATTTTGGAACAAATATCGATAAAAACACAGTCGAACAAACCATTTTAAACCACTCTCCTTGCATTCTCTTTACTTCTGGTAATCATTACCGACAACACCAGATAGAGACGCTAAAGCAACGAAAAACTGATTTTCTCTCTGACCAAAAGGGAAATAACCCAAAATATCCATAGGAACCACTTCTCTATAAGAAACAATTCTCTCAACCTTTGAGAGTCTAAAAGAGGCACCATCACAATGTTTCTGTCTAAAGGAAACTCTTTTCTCTCTAAGAGGAAACCTTGCATCTTATGCACTGGAGCCCTTGCCCCCCTCTCTCTAGATGAACCATCATTCCCATATGGTGACTCAAATAGGGTACACAAATTCTCTGCACTTTCATCCTATATATATAGAAGATTAGGTATCCATACTAAATAGGAAAGTTTCTATTGATGTTAAATATATCTCAAAAGATCAAGAGATACTTGGATTTCTATTTCCTTCAGGAAACTTATCAATATCAATCTTAATCCCACATAATATGGATCAATCTCAATCTCATTTAGTATGGATCAATCTCAATCCCACATAATATGGGATTTTCTTATGTGAGTGATTTTGGATAGCACCAAATCCAATAATCTACATATTGATATTAAAATCACCTGCTCCCCAGGCCAACATCCATTGTCATCAAACTTGTTATCTCTATCAAACATCAAGCCCACATCTGATGTACCTTTTAGGTAACGCAGAATCCATTTTACCGCATGCCAATGCTTCTTTTCTGAATTAGTCATATATTTACTAACAACACTAATAACATAAGAAATATCTGGACGAGTGCAAACCATTGAATACATAAGGCTTCCAACTGCACTCACATAGGAAACATGTGACATGTATTCCTTTTCAGCATCTGAACTTGGAAATAATGATGTCGACAATCTGAAATATGTAGCAAGAGGAGTACACATGGGCTTTGAATTTTCCATCCCAAATCTAGCAATGACCTTCTCATTGTACTTCTTCTGAGATAGTCACAATTTACCCGACTTTCGATCTCTACGTATCTCCATGCCCAAAATTTTCCTTGCTAAACCTAAATATTTCATTTCAAATTCTCTGACAAGCCGAGTCTTCAATTTATTAATTTTTAAAGAATTCTTTGCAGCAATAAGCATATCATCTGAATAAAGCAATAAATAAATGCACGAATCATCAGTAAATCTCTTAAAATAGACACAATTATCATGTTTACTTATGACATACACGTGTCCAATCATGAATGTATCAAAACGTTGTACTACTGCCTAGGATACTGCTTTAGGCCGTACAATGAATACTTCAATTTGTAAACATGGTCCTCATTTCCTTTAACAACAAAACCTTCCAGCTGAGTCATATAAATATGTTATTATAACTCTCCATGAAGGAATGCAGTATTGACATCAATTTGCTCTAACTCTAAATCAAACAATGCAACCATGGCTAGTAAACCCGAATAGAAGTGTGTTTCACAACTAAAGAGAAAACCTCAACATAGTCAACACCTTCTTTTTGTGCATAGTCTTTTATAACTAAACGTGCCTTAAATCGATCACCACTAGTCTCAGGTGACTAATCTTTCTTCTTATAAACTCATTTAAAACCAATAGCTCTCTTGCCTTTAGGCAACTTCACGATATCCCAAGTACGATTTTTTTGAAGAGATAATATTTCTTCATCCACGGTTTCACTCCACCTACTACTGTCACTATCTTGTGTAGCTTCCTTAAGAGTAGATGGATCTTGGCTTGTGGCAGCCAATGCATAAGCCACCATGTCCTCAAAACTATATCGCACGACTGGCTTTTTTATCTTTTTTCCCTTTCCAAACTGACGCTCTTCCTCAAATGGAGTAGACTCAATGACTTCCTCATGGTCAACATCTTCCTCTACTTTCTCGCACGAAATTTCTAGCACATAATTTGGAGTTGTCAACGCCACCTCAACTGCATTGCTACTACTGCAAGTTTACTTTTCTGTATTATTCTGAATGTGCTTTAACATGGCAGACTCATCAAATTTAACATCACAACTACCAATAAACTTAGGCGATTTAAGATTTGGGCACCACATTCTATAGTCCTTAACCCCATATGCATAACTAAGGAAATTATACTTATTTGATCTTTTACTCAACTTATCATCTTTCACATGAACACAAGCAGGACAACAAAAATTTTTAAATGAGAATACGCAACAAGTTTACAGGACGATACCTCGTGTGGTGTTTCGCAAGCGATTGTTGTAGATGGTAACCTGTTGACGAAGTAACACACTGTATTGACTGCCTCAGCCCAAAAGTCATTTGACAAACCAGCATTACTCCACATGATGCGAGCCTTCTCTAGAAGTGTCATGTTCATGCGCTCAGCAACTCCACTCTGTTGCGGTGTCTTCGGAGTGGTGAAGTGAAGAACAATTCCTTCGCTCTTGTAAAAATTCACAAGCTCTGTTGAAGTGTACTCTCCACCATTATCAGTCCTCAAGCACTTGATCTTCTTTCTAGTCTGTCTTTCAACTATAACTTTTCACTGTTTGAATGTGTTAAATATATCTGTCTTTTTTTTCAATGTGTTAATCCACACCTTCTTAGAGAAATCATTTGTGTAGGAAACAAAGTATAGAGATTCGCCTTTTTAGACAACCGATGCAGGGAACCAAACATCTGAATGAAAATAGTCAAGAATACCTTTTATAGTATGTTCTGACGTGCGAAACTGCACCCTACACTGATTTCATTGTTCAAACTCAATGTAGAAATCATCAATGGATTTTCAATAAGCATAATATTATATGAAATCCGAGCAAAACTTCAAAGTAAATAATATAAATAAAAAATTATTAAATACCCAGTGCAAATAAATCAGGCTCCTTGTAGATGGAAACCCCCATTGACTTTGTAAAATACACAAAAGAAATTTATATTTGGCAGATTTCAGAAATGCATGGAAAAACTAAATCTTTTCAAGTTAGATCCACAAAAAAAGGGTAATAATCAGTCAAATTGAGCCAATAATATTGTAAGAGGCTCGATTAAGATCATTTAGAGACAAATTTGAGGAAATTTGGTTAAAAAATGAAGGAGAATGATGCACTTTGGCGGATTTCTAAAAAAATCGCAAAAAAACTCATTTTCCATGTTGAGAATTGATGCCTTGTATTCTGAAGAAACAGATATGTCAAGGTAGAGTCAAAAGGACAACTCAGGAGGGTATACATGGGATTCGATATATCTGAGACTTAATATATATCCGTACATGGGTATTTCGATAGTTTGTATCATCTATTTGGGACTCGATATATATTGTTACGATTGGCGGTTCATCTAAGATTAAGAGAAAAATGCAGATTGTTTTGTAACCAGAGAGAACAGAGAGGCGTGAGGAAGATATCTATTGTAACACTATTCTCCATTGCCAGTAAAGAAGCCCTCATCTCTCATGGACATAGATACGTTACCGAACCACGTATATCTTTGCGTTGTGGTTGATTGTCTATTTCTTTTGTGTTTGTTTCTTTTTTCTTGTTTTTGTGGATTGCTTTTCGTTTCTACAAATTGGTATCAGAGTCTACTAAGTTATTCCATGTTCTGGGGTTTGCTACCACGATGACAGGAAATGGCTCAAGTACCAAGTATGACAATGAGAGGTTCAGTGGAAATAACAACTTCACTCTTTTAACGACGAATGATGAAGGATGTTTTGATACAACAAGGTCTGGCTAAAGCTTTGCTAAGAAAATTGAAGAAACCAGCAAAGATAAACGATGAAGACTGGCAAGAGATAGAGGAAAAGGCGATAAGCACGATTCGTCTAAATCTATCAGATGACACCTATGTGGTGGACCTCGAAACTGCTTCGGAGGTTTGGAAAAAACTCGAGAGTATCTACATGACGAAATCTCTGACGAACAAGTTGTTCTTGAAAAAGTAGTTGTATTATTTTTCAGATGGAAGAAGGCACGGATCTGCTTGAACATCTTAGCGAGTTCAGCCAGATCATAAGCCAGTTAGCAAGTCTTAAATTCGAAATCGAGGATGAAGACAAGTCCTTACTTATGTTGGTTTCGCTTCCAAGATCATACAATCACTTGGTTACGACTCTACTATACGATAATGAGATTCTTGAGACGGACGAAGTCACTACTACTCTTAACATAAAGAGAGTCATGAAAGGGGCAGATCAAATCAAATGAGGTCTGGAAGCAGAAGTCGGTTAAAATTGAAGGGGAATGACAAGTTTATTTGCTATTACTACAAAAAGGAAGGACATATGAAGAGAGGGTGCACGAAAAGAAATGATGATATAAAGAAGATAGAAACAACAAAAATATATGATGAAGCTAGCGTGGCAGATAGCTCTGATGGAGATGATGGAGATCTTCTCTCTATATCTTCAGGTAAGAATCAATTTACTGATTCTTAATTTTATATCCTGGATTTCCTTTTTATATATGTCGAAATTAAAACTTGTTTGAAACCTATAAATCATATACTGGGGGGTCTATTTTAATGGAGAATGATCCGGTATGCAAGACCATTGGAATATGAACTATCAAAATCAAGATATTTGATGTGATAGTACGAATCTTATCAAATGTGAGGCATGTCCCACACTTAAAGAAAAACTTAATATCCTTGGGGGCCCTTGACTCGAATGGTTGCAAGTATATAGTAACAGGTGGAGTCCTTTGGGTTAGTAAGGGATCTATGGTTGTCATGAAAGGTCAGATGGCTCGGAACCTATATAGGTTGAGATGGAATACAATTACAGGTGGAGCTTATATAACCACAGATGTAGAGTCTAGCATAGATGACACAAAATTATGGCGTATGCGTTTAGGGCATATGAGTGAACGAGGTATGATAGAACTTCATAAAAGAAATCACTGAAGGGTGTCAGAGCCTGTAAACTGGATTTCTGTAAATACTATGTTTTCGGTAAATAGTGTAAGATTAGATTCAGAACTGTAGTTTATACGAGCAAGGATATACTAGACTATATACACACTGATATATAGGGGTATTCACCAATCAAATCTAAGGGTGGGGCTGAATATTTCATTACCTTCATTGACGATTACTCAAGAAATGTCTGGGTCTACTTCATGAAACACAAAAGTAATGCATTTACAAAGTTTAAACAATAGAAGGCAGAGGTAAAATGGAAGATAGGAAACAAACTGAAATGCTTGAGATCACATAATGGAGGGGAGTACAAGTTTAGATAATTTCAATAATTCTGTAAAGAAAATGGGATTGTACGTCACTTTACTACACCAGAAACTCCTCAGCAAAATGGTATGGCTGAGAGGATGAACATGACTCTTTTGAAAAGAGCTCACAATATGAAATTGAATGCAGATTTGAAGAAAAGTTTCTAAGTAGAAGCAGTTAACATGACATATTTCATCGTTAACAGGTCATCATCTACAACGATTGATTGTAAAATTCTAGAGGAGACATGGACAAGAAAGTCGGTAGATTATTCTATGCTGAGGATCTTTGGATGTTCAGCCTATGTCCATGTGCAAAGTGGGCAATGTTCTAAATTAGACTCTAAGTCTAAGCAATGCATCTTTCTTGGTTTTGAGAAGGGAGTGAAGGGATTTAAGCTTTGGAATCCTACTTCACATAAAGTTGTACTTAGCAGGGATGTTGTGTTTGATGAATCTCACATGGTAAAGTCAATCAACATGCAAGATGACAAAATGCAAGTAGATGAAAGTGACGGAGAAATAACGACAGTCCAAGTGGAGCTAAAAAAGTCTGAAACACCAGAAGAGGAAGAATCATCTAGCAACATACCATAACAACAACAATCACATGGTGAACCCTATAGTCTAGCAAAAGGCAGAAAGAAACGTGTTCACAAAGCCCCTGGGAGATACGACTTTGATGACATGGTAGTCTTTGCTCTAACTGTTGGTACTGGAGAAATCGACTCCTTCGAAGATGCTATACGTGATACACAGAGTGATAAATGGATGACAATCATGATGCAAGAGATGGAGTTTATGAAAAAGAACAAGACTTGGGAGCTTGTCAAGAAACCTAAGGGAAGGAAAGTGATTGGGTGCAAGTTGGTATTTCGGAAGAAAGACGTAGCAACAGAAAAGAAACGTGAAAGACTCAAGGCTAGGTTATAACAAAGGGCTATGCTCAGAAAAAGGGAGTGGACTACAATAAAATATTATCTCTGGTTATTAAGCACACTTCAATAAGGCTATTACTTGTTTTAGTAATCATGTTTGATTTGGAGCTAGAACAGCTTGACATGAAGACAACGTTTCTTCATGGTGATTTGGATCAAAAATCTTTATGGAGCAACCTAAAAGTTTTAACGTGCATGAAAAGGAAGATCAAGTTTGCTTGCTTAAGAGATTGCTTTATGGTCTTAAGATATCTCCCAAGCAGTGGCACAAGCGCTTCGACTCTCTTATGGTGCGGATTGGCTATTCAAGAAGTAAGTATGATTGTTGCGTTTATTTTAAAGTTCTTAATGATAATTCTCTTATCCTTCTAATGCTTTATGTTGATGACATGCTCATCGCTGGTAAGAATGCATATGACATAACATATCTCAATTCTATATTAAGTTTTGAGTTAGATAGGAAAGATCTGGGGACTGCTAATAGGATCCTTGGTATGAAGATTCATAGAGATAGAAGTGCAGGTAAACTCTGGGTAACCCAGAAAAGGTATCTTGAAAAGGTGCTGGAGCATTTCAACATGAAAAATACCAAGTCAGTTAGCACTCTATTGACGAGTTATTTCAAGTTATCTGAACGGCAGTGTCCCACTACGGATGAGGAGATAGAGCAGATGTCTCTAGTGTTATATGCTAGTGCAGTCGAAAGCCTCATGTATACTATGGTTTGTAGCAAAGCGGATTTATTTCATGCTGTCAGTGTTGTTAGTCGATATATGAGCATTCCTGACAGGGGCATTGTCATGTAATCAAGTGGATTTTTAGATATCTGAGCGGGACGTTAAATCTCGAAATTATGTTTAACAAGAAGAGAAGCTCTACAGAATTAGTGGGATATGTCGATTTTGACTATGCTGGTGATTTAGACAAGCTGCGGTGTACTATAGGGTATGTCTTTACACTAGCAGGTGGACCTATTTCATGGAAGGTAATGCTTCAACACATGATTGCCTTGTCTACAACAGAGGCACAGTACATGGCAGCAGTTGCGACTGCAAAGGAGGTGATATGATCGACTGGTTTGGCTCGTGAGTTAGGAATGGAGCAAGAAGGTATTGTATTTGCATTGTGATAATTAGAGTATTATAAATCTTGCAAAGAATCAAGTGTTTCATACAAGGTCAAAATACATTGATGTGAGATATGACAAGATCATGGAGCATGCGTCCGAAAAAATTATTCGCTTGAAGAAAATTCATACGAATGACAACCCTGCAGATATGCTTACAAAGTCGATCACTACAGAGAAGTTCAAGCTTTGCTTGGACTTGCTTAATGTCACTCATTGTTGAAAGTGAGGGAAGCACCCCAAGGGAGGTGGGGATGCAGTCTTGTATCTTTATGGAGGTACGGGGAGGAAGACATCTTCAAGGTGGCTCGACAAAATTCTAGCTAAGGTGGAGATTGTTGAGGATTGATGTGTCTTGTATTATGATGAAATAGATCTGTCAAGGTAGAGTCAAAAGGACAACTCCGGAGGGCGTACATAGGATTCGATATATCTGGGACTTGATATATATCCGTACAAGGGTATTTTAATAATTTATACCATTTATCTGGGACTAGATATATATTGTTATGATTGGGGGTTCATTCAGGGTTAATGAAAAAATGCAGATTGCTTTGCAATCAGAGAGAACAAAGAGACATGAGAAAGATAGCTATTGTAACACTATTCTCCATTGCTAGTAAATGAGCTCTAATCTCTTGTGGATATAGGCATGTTGTCAAACCACGTATATCTTTGCGTTGTAGTTGATTGTCTATTTCTTTTGTGTTTGTTTCTTCTTTCTTGTTTTTGTGGATTGCTTTTAGTTTCTACATTTCAATTTAAAAAAATTTTAAGTAAAAAAATCAAGAAAAAATGATAAAGATGAATTTATCATCCAATTTAAGGCATCTTATATCCCTTAAATCAATTATTCCATTGATTTATTGATGCACAAAAGCTGTAGAAAAATCATGCAAATGAGGTTAAACCACACACATTATCTCTAAAACATATATTTCGGCAAGATAAAGTAATTGGCAGAAGGTTAGAGAGAAAGAGAGCTCTCGAGGAGATAGGTAGCGATGAATTGAAGACCAGGGATGTAATTTGTTTTTATGAGAGAGGCTGTGGTTTTGAGAGGGGGTTAGCGAGAAAAAAAAAAAAAAAAAAACGAAAGTGCAACTCTCCATGGGGTAGGGTGGAGTCCTGCGGTCTCCCCACTGCTCAAACGTCACCCCTAACCGAACTTAGAATTGGGCGGAGAGATTGGAACTTCTAATTGGCAATCTGGCCTTAAATTGTAGGGGATTAACTTCCTCAACCCTGTCATTAAACTTAAAAAAGGAAATATTATTGTCTGAAATTGTGCTAAAAATGAACAGAGGATTTCTAATTTTTGAATTTTTAAAGAGTAAGAATAAAATGCAAGCAAATAATGCAAACCGCATTATTACGGGGCTAGCTGGAACAAAGTTTTTATTCGATACAGGGGGAGCTGGTAGCTTTCGAGCCTAAGCCCGGAGAATGCTCATAGTCCCAGCACGAGGAATCTGAATCCCTTCCAAGACCTCCAGAATCCAACCGTTGTTGGACATACGACGATCTCCACGCCTTTGTTGAGGAGGAGGAGCCTGGCCAAGTAGCCCTCACCTTGTCCCAGACAAGTCGACCCTAAGTAGCAGGCTCACATAAGAGGGGCTCTCCGCCTCTAAGGTAGGTCTCGTCTCACCGCATGGGAATGGTATGGTTTCGAGAAGAGACCTTCGAAAGATCCCGGAATCAGCAACCCACCTTAGACTGAGGTTCGGCTCAAGGTGTCAGCCCACCAGCTTTGGCAGGACCAGTCGTCAGTCGGGTTGACGACAAAAATCCATGGCGCCCATCCAATCAGCATCGACATGCACGAGTTTGCCGAAAAAACAAGGCCTGCAAACCAAAACCCATTTCCGATGCAAGGGGCGACCAAAATGTCACAAGAGGTGACGGTTTCCATGCTTTTGAAGACTAGGTACCAGTATGGTGTCTATAGATTTTGACATATGATAGATTTTGACATATGCCAAAAATCATAAATACGGTTTCCAAGATACATAGCTCCTTAATAATCAAAACCTGCCTCTTGCAATAGTATACAGTAGAAAGTTTTTGCTTTTTATTTTTCATGCAATAAATGGTGCTAAAAACAAGCTTTGAACGCACACCCCAAGTTGTCAGATTTTTTTATTATGTGACACCATCAGAGATGTCGGATTTTACTTGCGAATGCTAGAAGTAATAATGACATATTTATACTACACTACATAACCTTTATAATATACAATTTCTTTTAAGGATAGGGCTTCGGCCCTATTAAAATAAGTAAAGCCTTACCTCATAACTCATCAAAAATTACAATTCAAGCATTAGAAAATCTTTACATTAATAATTTTAGCTTGAATATTATGGTTGTGAAAAAAATAGGATTTAAGCTCTAAAAATAATGTATATTGTAACAAATTATCTAAAAAGTCCATTTCGCCCTAAAAAAAAGTATTTATAGACCCATATCAGTTGTATTATTTTTTGAGTTTCGAATTTCATTGTCAGTGTTGGAAACTAATTTTAGAGCCATCATGGATATTTTCGTTGTTGAAAGTGCTTTCGTGGCATAGATATCATTGAGTTAGTAAAAATTGACAGTTTTAATAAGGCTCTACTAAACTTGTTGGTTCACCTCCCAAGTTTAATTTAGAGTAAAGAAGTGTATGTCCATTTCTAAAGCCTTGAGTGACCATTTTAAGAAGCCATTTAAGACCTGAAATCTTTTACAATGTATTGAGATTTTTCTATTGCATAACAAAGGTGAAGACTTTAAACTTTCTTTTGACCCGTCTCAAGCTTGGGTAAAAAAGCTGGGTGCATTTGGTAGGAAGCTAACATAAAATTTTGTAACATCTTATTATGAATTCTAAACTTATGTTATATGGTTCATGCAGGACCTCCAATCACTAGAATAAGGCTTGGATAATAATCACGATTGAGATTCACCTTGAAATTATTTTTAAAACATAAATTTTTTAAACTCTTAAAAATCTAAGTATCATCATCTCACAAATGGACGATCCCGATGCATAGTTAAAACAAGAGCCTTATTCTTCCAATACTGTAGAAAAGGGCATCATGGAAAACTTGCCACTTACATTCAACACAAAATGAAATTTTCGGATAAAAGTGGGAGTGAAGCTCGAAACGAAAGGCACCGCAACCGCAATTTAACCGAAATCTGTGCATTGAACCAAAATTTCGGAGCTAGATTTGCTTAACGGTACATGTTTTTTCGGCGGGTGAAGTAGGTGCCTACACTTAAAAAAGAAATGGTGCCCGCCTGATCAACGGTAAGCATACTGCCTAGTAAGGCCACATCATGCAATCTGGCCGTCCATTTCTCTCATATATAAATGCATTCGATCACTGGTAGTTTCCAATTTGAAAGTGGAGAGAGAGAGAGATAGAGAGGCAGAGCCCATCAAGCTGTAATTAACCAGAGAGAGAGAGAGAGAGGCAGAGCCCATCAAGCTGTAATTAACCAGAGAGAGAGAGAGAGAGAGAGACCATCAAGCTGTAATTAACCAGAGAGAGAGAGCGCTTCAATCTCAGAAGGGAGAGAGAGAGAGAGAGAGCTCTTCAAACTCAGAAGAGCTCATCAAAATCTAACAAACCCTAAGCGACTGTAAAAGCTATCCGAAAAAACTATAAGTAGCCTAAAAAACAGAATTGAAGGCCATGCGGACTCGCTTTCTAGTCCTTGATTTCTTTAACCACAGCTCCGATACATCTGGTTTCACATCTTTACCAGTCCCTAAGCTTCCTCCTTTGAAGGCTTCAGTTTTTTTGAATCATTCTGAAACGGAAGGGGAATTCTGCTTCTTTGACTGTGTCTTCAGCCTTAGCCATGGGCTACAAGCTCTATCTTTCGATAAAGCCTTATCTGCCTTCCTTTCATATGTTATTCCTGAGAATTTGGCTTTGCAAAGAGACGATTCTCTGGAAAAGCGTACGAGTGGAGGAAATCAACCCAAATTGAAAAGGATTGAATTCAATCAGGTGAGTATGGTGCTTTCCTTGGTGGATTATGGAAGTTAGGGGTTTATTTTGTTTTGGAGTGTTTTATTTCTCACAGCTTTGAGTCTCAGAGCGGTTATCTTCTAGGAACAAGGATGAATAAGAAGTGATTTGAGGAAAAGAGAAGGAAAATGAGGTGAACAAGTTGAGAATTATATTACTATAGAGAATAATTTGAATGATTTTTTTTTTTCTCAGAGAGTGGAGTTGCAAAGGGCAAGGGATTTCGATTTGGTTAAGACTGGGGGAAATGGGGCTCAAGAGAAGCAAAGCAAAGCTAATGAAGTACGTTTTTTTTTCTCAAAAGGCATGTGGCGATATATATTTATTATCATGAACTTCCCATATTTTGCAGAATACTTTATTGGAGGAGGGAAAGAACGGTGCACTTTACAGGGTTGTTCATTTTGAGACACCGGAGGTTGATCTCCCTCAGGTGAATGGGTTATATGTGTTTTTCTTTTCTTTATTTTAGTTTAGAATATGTGAATTGCCTCAACTTCAAAACGTTTTCAATATTCAGTAATTGCAGGAGTTATTTCTCTTCTGAAAATTATTAATTTTGTAATTTTTGCTTATTTTTATGGATGTGGTTTGTATAGAGCCGAGGCTCTAAACAATCAAAGTAAAGCACACCTTCAAATAGTGTCGAGAAATGTGGTTTCAATACCGAAAATCTTTGTGATAGCCTTAAAATATATTTTAGAAAAAAGTTTATATAAGGTTGCAACCTCAAAATGTAGAATTACAGATGCACCCCAAGAATCCATTGGAAAAAGTTGTTTTAATGTTGATCATCTCGACAACTAGATGTATGAATGTGAAAAAAAAAAGATTTTGAGTCCCAAAAATAATGCATCTTGCAACACATTATGTAGACCGTTCATTTTCAATATTTCCATATGTTTATAGATCAGCTTGATTTTAACCATTTTTGAAATTTAAAATTTTATAATTAGATATGAAAATAGATTTTGAGATAATCCTAATAATTTTTTACATCAAAATTACATGTTATGATAAATTTCAGAGGTGCGCCTTAATTGGATTGTTTAAGGTTGCAACCTTATAGAAACCAAACCCTATATTTTAATCTCTAATTATAAAATTTTAAACTTAAAAAATAGTGTAGATCTTGCAGATTTATGAAAACTTGCAAATTTTGAAAATTGATGGTCCAAAAATGTGTTACAAGATGCACTATTTACAAAACTTGAAATCCATTTTTCTCTCATGTCCATGCATCTTGATGTCGAGATGATCAATTTAAGGATATTTGGGCATCATAACAACCTCTTCCAGTGAAATTTTTGAGGTGGGCTCTAATTTGATTGTTTAGAGCCTCGGCTCTATATAAACTTTTTCCTATTTTTATTGAAGATTTTCCAATAACATAGCTATTCCTTTTGAAATTATGATTTACTTAACTTTCAATGTATTGCTTGTTTTCCTTCCTCCACGTTTGCTTGAATGCTTATTATTCATCAGCAATGAGGTAGCCTTTTAAATATGGGTGTGGTTTGCATAAGGTTGCAACCTTAAAACAATAAAATTAACGTGCACCACCAAGTTTTATCATAAGATGTAATTTTGGTGTCAAAATTTCTAAAGATGGCCTGGGAAACCGTTTTCATCTCTAATTATAAAATTTTAGACTCAAAAAATGGTTCAAATTAAGTAAATCTATAAACACATGAAAATAGATGGTAAAGATAATGTGATGCAAGATGCACTATTTTTGAGACGTAATATCTTTTTTTTCTTCTACATCTTGACGTCGAGTTGATCAATTAGAGGGTTTACCAACTCCAAAACAGTTTGTTACGATGGATTTTTTTGGTACATCTTAATTCTCCATTGTAACCTTATATAAATTTTTTCCTTGAAATATAATGAATTTGACATATTGTGTTATGAACTATCTCGGGTTCAGTGTTGCCTTGATCTGAGTTGTCTCTTTGTGCCTTTTAATGTTCAGAAGTTTGCCTGGTTTAAGGAATTTTATATATCCTATAAAGCATCTTGAATTTGGTTGTGGTAAATTGCGTAAATCTATCGAGTTCTAGGTGTTCTCTTGGGATACATGCATTGTAAATCCATCATAGTCTACTTATTCCATAAGGGCAATAATTTGTGCAAAACAAGCTCATATATGTTGAAGCATATTTTTATGTAATTTGGTGCTCCTGCTTGATGAAAGATGGTTATTACTCTATCTATTCTATAACGTAAGTGCATGTCATTGTGAGGATCAGTTTCTAACTCATTTCAGCCATTGATGTCAATTTCTTGTATTTATAATAGGAGGTCACAACCCTTATGTTGGATATGACAATGCAAGAACTTGACACTCAAGAATTTAATTCTTTCTCTTGCTTCACACAGGTTGGCGTTGATTATCATGTTTTGAATGATTTTCCCTGGTTTCTTTCTATTCGTAAAATAGTTAGGCACTTGTGGAAGGCTCCTATCTTCATGTTGGAAAATATAAGATGAAACTAACCTTTATCTTGAAAGCTAGGGTATTATTTCATTGATTGATTTCCACTCATTTGGTAGAATGCTGTTGGTCACTTGGGACAGCCAAATTAATAATCTAGCTTCCACCTATCTGGATGCATACACATACATTCATATATGTCCGTATATAGTATGTACTATGTAATATGAATGTTTGCATGTGAATATACCCATAATTCTGTAGGTTTGTATATGATTATAAGCAAAAATGTTATATGTAGTGTTATCAGGATCGGTCCAGCCACCGAACCGGTAAGGGATCTGATCTAGTCAAAATCGATTTGATCACCGGTCAAACTGGTTTGATCAGATCATACAAATATTAAAAAAAAATACAAATAATAGTGTAAAAGTAAGTAATATATTAGAAAAAATTTGCCCACTTTGTTTAGCCGGTGGAATCAGACAAGTAGTTTAAACTGGCTGGTTAGACTAGCTCGAACCGGTTAAACACTCTTTTGGACAAGTTTTTATCAAACCTGCTTTTTACTTTGCACTAGACCAGCCAAGGTATGGGTTGGTCCAGTCTTGATAACTATGGTTATATGAAAGTTGGGGTTGACAATGAGGTGAAAGTAACTTGTAAGATGCCACTTAGCAGAAATATAACCTTCCATTTTCTTTAGGAGTCTTTTAAGCACCGAGAAGAAATGCTGTTTGCTTTGAGACAGAATGCTATCACATCATAGAAATATGCCTGGCAGCATAGTGTTAGGCATCCCAACTTAGTTCAAAGAGGTTTCATGGTGCTCAGCAGCAGCACAGGATAATATTTGAATACAAAACATATCTTTAGTAAAGGAAGGATTTCCATTCATCCGTGATTCAACTTAGAGCTTAGTTCTGCTTTTCTCTTTTCTATATGTTTAGTTAACAGAAAGGTTGTTGGGGGGGGGGAGAGGGGGTTGCACACAGGATTCAAGCCTCTATTTTTTCATACTCAGTCCCCATTTATGTGCACTGGACTACACCAATCTCCAAGTGGTTGTTTCCATGTATAACTAGTGAATCTCACATACATTTCATTAATGAAAAGATTATAATCTGATCTAGCTGCTGTAACCAGCATCTTTGCCTCTTAGCTGTCTGCTCAGTTTTTGGTATCATGTTCTTAGGGACTTCATCATAATTTTCATTCTAGGAAAATTCAATTTTATCTGTTCCAACTTGGAATTTTTTTCTCTTAAAGTATGATTTCTTTGGCTTGCCAATTCAACTTTTGATTTAAAATGCAAAATTTTCAGTTTGTGTAATATGTTGTCGTTGGGAAGAAAATGCAGACGCTGTTGTTTCCAAATGTGGGAATGGAATAGTAAATAGCATCATTTTAAAATTAATTCCATTTGCTTTGAGGCTATTAATCATCTTGATAAATCATATATGCTGCTTTATGTATGTATGAATTTTGTTGCATTTTGGATTGGTTTTTGCAGGACATATTTGACTTCAATCATGGAGACATGGGCTTGCATTGTCATGATTTTCCAAGATCAATAATCGAACCCATGCCTGCCAAGGCTTTTTCAGAGAAAGAAATCCATGAAGTTGAAAATGCAAATATAGATGCTGACATGACACATCAATTCTCAGGTGACCTTACTCATTTTGAGGTTTGTGAGATTGGCCATGAGGCATACGATGCACAATTTGGAGATGAAACGTTCCATTCTCTGGTTGCCAGTGAAATAAATAGTCATTTCTATGAAAATGACATAGAGTTCGATTTTGAAGAACTTCTAAGGTCAAGGACCAATAGCATGTGGAAGACTTTGTTGGAACTTGATTCCTTTGAGCAGTGCAAAGAACCTCATTCTACATGCCTTGTACAGCTATTAGATATGGAGTATAAGTGTCCTGACAATGACTTCTTCACCAATACGATGTGTTCGAGAATTGATATGAAGATCTTAGATGGTGATTCTTATTCTTTGGTTCATTATATCAATTTTGATAAGTATCAATTCCTGGACTGGTCTTATTGTCAAGCATTCCATCTAGCTGATTTAGAGTTGGTCACTGAAACTAATTTATTGGAGGTACTGCTCAAAGAAGACTTAAATTCAGTTAAGACCTTCAATGAATGCATTGTTGGTCCAGAATTAGCATTGGCAGATGAGACATTTCATTCATTGCCTATACCTGCCCTGCCTGACTATAAAGAGTTGTGTTCATTATGTGAACTTCTTGATCGAATTCTTGATGATTTAAAGCCTCACTCGGCATCTGCCTGTGATTGGATTTACCTGGATTGGCATCTTTCTCAAGAAGATAAATGCAACCGTAATATTTGTTTAACTCTCAAGAGCAAGACAGAGAAGGTGGATTCTATCAATACATCTTCTAAACTGGATTCCACTAAAGAAATGGTGGAACTGGACTTCCTATTTTTGGTTGATGATGAGCTTCCAGATGCATCAAACACAGTATGGTTCAGTAAAGCAACCACTCATGACTTTCCTGGCACTCTGACTTCAGCCTCAGTGCCTCTAACTAGAAGCAATCCATCTGTTCTGCGTGAAACAAATAGCAGAAACATACCTCAAGCTCTAAAAACCACAATTAAGACGAACTCTGAGAATCTCTCTTCACTCTATGAGTCTATGTCCATATCCAATGATCTGAGTTTCTTCATACATGCTCGAAAAGGCACGACCGTGGGAAATGTTGAAAATCTAAGCCAGGAGAATGTTGCTAGAACCAGTCTTCTTGGTATTTCCTCTAGGAACTCAACTGAGGCCTCTATTCTCACACAGAGTACAAGTCATAAGTGGAACGTGAAGATACATTGGATTAATCTTTGTGACCCTATTATGAATATTTTTCATGAAATCCAAAAGAGCTGTGTAGCCATCTTGGAGAATATTGCTCTCTTACAAAGTAAAGGTACACTGAGTGTTGTCGACTATGCTCTGCATTTTTCAAAGTTGAAGCTTATGGATCTAATAAAACACTCCGGCAAATGTCTGTCCACTTTGGAGTGTGAAGATGAAAATTTCATGAATTTTATTGCTCTGTATGCCCTGAAGCAGATGGCCTATTACTTGTGTTATTCTGGAATCTACACAACTCATCTATATGTGATGAATTTAGTTCAGAGTGTGAAATTTCTCAAAATGAGATTGTCCTTACTACAGTCTTCAATTGAAGATGCACACAGTAAAGCAGAGAAGGGGCTTATGGAATCACATCCTTCCCTTCCTATTATGGAAAGGATCATTACTTTGAGCTCTTCTCGAAATGGTAAAAAAACACTAATTGTGGCAGACAGGATATTCTGGTTGCCATTGAAAAAGAAGCTGGCTACCATGGGTATGCTCTATTATGAATGGGGCATTGATCGTATGCATTTGAGTCGGCAGAATACTTTTGAAGACAAAGAGGAACCAACCCTCTCTATTTTAGAGGCACTTCTGAATTTTGATTGCTTGATTATTTCACCTGAGTGAGTTTACTCTCTCTCTCTTTCTCTTTCTCTCTCTCTCTCTCTCTCTCTCTCTCTCTCTCACACACACACACACACACACACACACACACACATACACACAAAAAAAATAAAAATCACATGCACACACACAACACAGGCGGACACGCACACACACATGCATGTTTTTTGTGTAATGTTATTGTGTATGTATGCATATCTCTATATAAATGTATGTGTGTATTTGCGTACATTAAATGTCATTCTTATGTTATGCATGTATTTGTCTCATATCCACTCATGTGTACGTGTGTGTATTAAATGTTGATTTAATCATCTGTTTTGTGGTCTATGGCGAATATGAAGTTGTTGATATGTATCACTATTTTTGTTACTTTGTTCTTTTGTATCATAAGTGTAATCTTGTTATTCACCCTCAACCCGTGGATCCTTCATTCTCTGCTAGAATGATGTATATGAGCACTATCCATAAGGTTTTGGAATACCTCAATGACCTTTACTTCATGGGCAATGATGCTCCATCTTTCAATTGGAAACATAGAAAAGAAAAAAAAAAGGAAAAAAACTATGGCTGTGCATATGGCTGGTGACCCTAATTTAAAATTTTGTATCATGATCATAGAATCATTATTTGATGCTTACAAATGGGTTTGAATGCAATGTGTTTCACATTCTCCCGAGTTTGGTGAAAACCTTCAACTGACCCAAAAAATGAAAACTTGGTGGGAGCAAATCCTAGCTTCTGCCGCTAGTTCAATATCATGACCAATATTGAAATAAAGAAGTGGAAAATATATTCATATGTCAAGAATCTCATGATTCTATCGGATCAGAATGTGTTCGTTACTAAAAAGACTTAAGTAATGAGTAAAATATCCCCTACAATTTCTAGAATAAAAGGATTTACAAATTAGTAGAGACTAATATGTAAAAAGAGGATCTGGAAAGGTACAACACTAAAAAGAGGATTTAATAAGATCCTTGAAATTAGTGCAAGCAGAATGTATTGTGGATACTAGAAATCAGTAAATCCAAAAGTATTGATAAGCTTGAAATGTTGAAAAAAATACTAGATACTAGATATACAGAGAGCAATAAACAAAAAGCCATTCTTGGGACAAACAAAAGTGATTCCTGTACCATATTATGTATGTAGGGCCTAAACTCCTCAATGATTTGCCCTGACGAAGGAGAATTCTTCTACATGTTATATAGGAAAGTTCCCATAAAACCCACTTGCAATTTTTTTTCCCTGGGAGTTGGTGAGTGTTGAAGGTCCCTGCCTGTCGTATGGCTTTTATAAGCAAGTAACAAATGTCATGATCTGTCTGCCTAATGTTTGATTTTGGGTTTCATGCTCCAAAGCCAGTCTCTCTTATTGTCACTAAACCTTATCATGGGCGATGCTCTGAAATTATCAGATTTGATCATCCATTTGAAGTTAGACAAAATTTTGAAGGTTTTATAACCAATCATCTTCATATGGAAGACATGTTTATACTTGTTGCATCAAACACCAATCTCATTATCGAGCTAATTATTTCTTGCTTAGCTTCATATTGTGATACATATTCCACTTTTTGGTGAATCATCCCATTTGTTTGCATCATTACAATTCTGAAGCATGCACACATACTTTTAAGGGCTGTACTATTTGTATTCAAGGTAGTTTTCGAAGTGCAATTTTACATTTAATGTAAAACTGATAATGGATTTCTTTTATTTGGAAGGAACGTTTGGTCATCATTTCCCTTTAATGAGTTCAGCATCATCCTTGAATATGGGGGTCTATATGATTCATCTAGGGTATCTGTTATCTCCACAACATTTGTTGGTCTACCTTGCATTGATTTTCTCAAGGTTAATCTGGATGATCTTGATGTCTCTGGCACACTATGGGATAGCTCTGATGCTCTTGAGCATCCTGAAGTTGTAAAGGTGATTTTTAGGTTCTATGTATCTTGCTTAAGTGTGTTGTTATATTATTTGTATAGTCAGCATATATTCTGTATTTGAAGTGTAGTAAGCCATCTGCTAGGTTGAATTTTGTTTGTTATTTCATAACCAAATTTATGATTGTGAATCAGTTATGGTCGTGCTAGAATGTTTAGTGTCAAGTTATTGCAGGAAATAAACTATGCATGAATAGTAGACTGAAAGAACCCAATGTTGGTGAGCCACTGCTCAGTTTTCTCATAATTACCCATAGCATGTACACTTCAGAGTGAGCTACTACTGATTCAAGCCCTCTCCGGGAACACAAAGACTTCTATTGAGCTTTTGATCTACTATCTGCATCAGAAGTGATTAGTCAAATGTATCCACGCCTCTACTTTTTGGTACTTTGTTAGAAAATAAATCTTACGTTAGCTTGTGATAGTGTCAAATGAGGTCCTTGGGAATATCTTATTCTTATCCACCTAACATGTTTATATACACTGTCTCACATGGAGGTAGTGGCATATATGAACTTACAACTTCTAAATATCTTGTTGATCCTTTCATTTTGCATGACTATCTTTTCTTACACTTGGGATTGCGGACATCTAGCCTGTGTTGTTAATTAAAATAAGTTTTGGATGACTGCTTTCCACTAATGACTTGCCTTCATGAATTTTGTTGCAGTCAACTTGATTAATTATACATACAGAAATTTTAGAATAGTTATGCGAAAGCTCGCTTTATATTGGTTTAGATTGGAACTGAATTTTCGGACCTGCATAATGAGAAGCTTTCATGCTCGAGTGTGTGTGCTCATATATGCATGTGCAAAAAGCCCTTGATGCAGGCGAATAACTACTGCCTATTATATTACTACACTTTTATCTCTTTCTTTACTTGACAAGTTTATGGACATTTTAAATTTTGTGTTAATTTTACTCAATATGTTGCATTTATATTTAGTATTAAATTGATATATAACTGGGATTATATTAGGACAAAAATCCAAGGATAAGGTGTTATCCACAAAGGGCTTCACATTTTGGATGGTCATAAGTGTGGCACTGTGACCTGCCAAGGTCACTCTTGGTTCACAAAGGTAATTGTGGCCCCAATGTGACAGTATCATAAGAAGCATGGTGTGGCAGCATTGAAACTACCCTTGAAAATGAGGCACTGTGCAGTTAATGCCGAGTTTCTTGATATTCTTTCTATATTATTTCCTGAGATGGATTGTTGGATATTCCTTGATTTTGTACAACAATTGATGTAAAGTAAACTTGACTTATAGTTGTTTCCAGGAAGGTTCTAATCAAACTTTCCGTACCTCACATGAGGACTTTAACTGCTGCCAATGGGTTAAACTGTTAAACTATATTCCGCCATCAGAAAAGGGTGCTCATAGCACAACTTCTAAAGCTTCAGAAGTAGAAGAAGCCAGCTCTCTGATTGAAGCAGAATCACATGATCCTATGAAGCTTGGGACTCAATTTACTTCACGTCCCAATTTAGTTATCATTGTGAACACGCAGAATCTTGATAGAGAACTGCTTATATCTCGGAGAAGCTCATACCAAAGGATTCTTGCAATGGAGAAAGAAGGTGTGCAAGTTGTGGAGAGAGAGATGCCTGTGCCAGTGGACCTAGTGTTCAGTGCTACAATGTGCTTGTTATGGTATACTGCTAGGAAGCTTGGTATGAATGCTCCGATAAGGGCAGAAAGCTCTTCATGCATGCCTCTGTGCATAGAGAATATAGCTTCTGAACTGTTGATGTCTCTAAGCTTCACATTCAGTGATTGTATACTGGTATGTTCTTTGAATATCTTGAGACAAGTTACTGAGTTGCTTTAAATTTAGAGCCTGATAATGCTATTTTCTGTACCATACGTATGGCTTGTCCATGTTTTCTAATTCTTTTTCCAAAGTTCCTTTTAAGGTGAATATAAACCTGTCCCTCTCTGGTACCTTTAGAATTTACTCACGTTTGATTTTGGTTTTTCATAAATATTCGTTGCCAGTAATGTTAAAAAAAAAAAAGTAGTTACAGAACCCACCGAGAAAATACTAATTATATACAGTGTCAGCCCCAGTCCATGACTATACACATTGCCGAAAGTTTTTCCTTAAGAAACCTGTCATATCTTCTAATGACTGTATCCACATATTTCTGTTTGTTACATATGTGTACCGCTGAATTTTTCATTCATCTCTCATTGATATGTTGAATTAAGATCTAATCTTTACCTTTTTTTGTTCACTGTCACCTTTTTATGGATTTCTTCATATTTATTTCACATGTTCTGTGACTTACATATTATATCTAAATAGAAGTCTCGTGATTCTCATCAGCTGTACTAATCAGTACACTTAACTGTTCTCCCAGATTTTCGAAGGGGACAGTATCTTTCTTGGAGCAGTTATGGAGTCATCAGATGGACTTTATGCTGCAGCAGCTAGCCTGAATATGAATTTGCAGCTGTTTTTTTCCAGCTCATCTGATTTAACTGACGACATAATCGAGAGCACCATTAGACATTCGGCAAGATTGAATAAATGTTTATACCCTGCAATGCTTGAATCTGAAACCTTAGCAGAGTCATTTCTTACAAGCTTCCCTTCTATCAACCCACTCTTAGCTCATGCAGTCCTATCATGTGGTATCACGCTTAGGGAGTTCCTAGAATGGACACATGAACAGAGAGTTATGGCTTTAAGGGATTATAATGTTTCTGAAGAAAGTGTTCTTCTGTTTAGTGCTTTATGCAAGTATGGAGATTTGGGAGAATCAAAATCAGGAACGACTGATTGTTCCTCACTATCTTCTGCAATGGATACAGATAGCAGTTACACTAACAGGCAGTCTCATCAGAGGCCAGAAATTCAGTCAATTGACATTTTAGAGGTTGACCACATGCATGTCATGCCGTCAAAGAAGTACAAAGCAGGTGAACCAAGTGTTTCCCTGTTGTATCAGTCAAATGAGGGTTCTAATGTGAATGAACTGCATAAAAAAATCTTGGAAGGTAGAGAGACAAAGAAACAAAGTTATGGATTAGTGGAACCACAGAGGGATCCAAGGCATGGTTTGGGTACTACTCTATTCAAAGAAATTGATTGGGGTGATCTGAATAGTGCTGAGGATGCTACTAAAGGTTCAGATGTTTATAGAGTGCATCAAACATTATCGGAAGGTAGAGGGAGAAAGAGCCAAAATTATGAAGTACTGAAATCACATCTGGGTGTGAAGCAGGGCTTGGGTTCTACTCTATTGAAAGAGATAGATGACCGTGCTAGAACTGAGAATGCAAATAGAGGTTCACACATTAATGAATTCCATCGAAAATCAGTGGAAGGAGGAGAGAGAAAGGAAAAAAGGCATGAATTTGTGAAACCCCATCTGGGTCCAAAGCAGGGGTTGGCTACTACATCATCAAAAGAAATAGAATGGATTGACCTCGATAGAACTGACGATGCACATGAGGCCATTAGAACTGAAGTAATTGACCTTGAGACTGATTTCTTTAGTGATAACATCTTTTCTCCCATGAAAACTGTGGAAGTTTTCACTAGAAATAATGTAGTAAAAGAATCTCCATCTGGGAACTCTAATGATATCAGCAAATTGATGTTTGACCCAAGCAATCTTCATGGATTTCCGACCTCTGCAGAGATCACCTGTGATTCAGACACATGGATACCATTCACAGACTCCAAAAATTTATTTGAAGAGAAAAATTACAAAAAACCAAAAATAAAAGCTGTCGTGGATGGTTTGATTAACCAACATGAAGTAGGGATCTTGCCAGATAGCAAGATGGAGCAAACATTTCTAAAAGTTCCCTTTAAATTGCCACTCCAAGAAGAAGGAAGTTCTTCTAGTTACATCAAGAATTCATTTTTGAAGGCTTCGCAATTGCCAAGACCGCAACAAGGGTCACCCTGGACTATTGAATTCCTCAACCGAATCAAGGAGAAGTCCAAAATGCATAAAACACTTCCTCTCTGTAACACATATATGAACAGCCCTGGGGGTTCAAGGAGAATAGACAAAGGCTTCACCAGGAAAAGTCCATCCATTCTTGAAGGCTATCGTTACAAAGGTGGAAACCAAGCAAAAAAGGCATCCAAACAGAAGTTTCAGAAACGATTTCAATCTCCTTTGGATTTATCACCGAGGGAGCAGAAGCAGGGAAATGTTTCATCTTACTTGGCTCCAGCATGGACCCCACTCGACAAAAGAGCTCGACAGGTTTGAAATCCAAACAAATTTTAATTGTTTCCTGAATAGCTCTAAGAATACGGTTATTCAACTTTTAGGTAAACTCCAGGTTCTATCTTTCACAAGGAATGGAGATGAAACTCAAAGTCGACTAATCTGGAGCGATGGGGCCATTAACAACCTCAGAAATAAGTTTCAAAGAGGTTCTTGAGCTGGCAGGTACTTCCATGGGGACTTTGTATATCTCCTCATGGTTATAAATTGCCTTGACTTTTCATATCAGATTGGTTCCATTTTTTATTTATTTTTAACTTGTGTTAGCTATAGCTTTCCTAACTTGGGTTACAACTATTCCAACTTCAAGGCTTGCTTAATTGTTGAGAAGTTGGTATTGATGATCCCCTAAGAATATGCACACAACATAAGGCTTGAAACGGCACTTCCCTTTCTTTCTTTTCCTTTCCCTTTCCATTTTTTTATTTTTTCCATTACAATATAATGCAGACAATGATGCCTGCTTATAAAAGAATTACTTGTATACACAGGATACTTTTCTTATAAAAAAGCTCTATCAGCTCGTATTCCTTTTGAAACTGCTACCTATCCTCCTCTAACTTCATCTATACACCACATGTGATTTTCAATAATCAGTTTTTCTTAGAATTCTTGAGATTTCGGACAGTCATCACTAGCTGTTGCCTCTCTCCTTCTACTTCTGCAAACTTGAGGCTTATCTCGGAGTATCTTCCTTGCATTTCTTTAAGCTCATCTTCCATGGATTTGTTCTTCATTTTCAGGAATTCTAATTCATTCATCAATTCAATAAAACTGGCCCGATCATCTATTAAGTCAAGACTGAGTTTCTGTTCCATGGTTGAGTCATTCTTCACGATCCTGTGAGAACATTAGCAATTTAGGCCAATGAAAAAGAGATAACGCTACATGTAGCTGGTCATAGAAGTTGTGCTATTCAACACACACACACACACACACACACTAAGGGGTGGAGGAGGTTCTTGTATTTACCTTTCTACTTGTTCTACATAATTCCTCTTTGGGTCCGGTATCTGACTTGCAGCTTCCATAACAGAATCAGGTGACTCAACTACAATGGTATTTTTATGTATTGATTTCACCTCAGTTACCCCTTGGGCATTCATCTTCTCATATCCCTGCTTTTATATAGATGTCATTAGTGTGTCTTTCTTTTCATTATTTGACCAAGCACTTTTTCTTTATTTTAATTTTTTGTGTGCATGAGCAATTCCAGGTGAAAAATACTTAAAAGAGTTTCTGTGCAAGGAATCAAATAAGAAGATATGGAGGGAAAAGTTGCACCTGCAGTTTCTTAACTGAAGAGTTGTCTACAGTGGCTTCAAGTATCTCAGGGACATCTTTTTCATCCCTCAAAGTCTCACCATTTTGGTTGTTGAAAGAATTTATCTGCAAATTATAAATTCATTATAAGAAATTCAGTTGTGTTAGTGTATTAGCTGAAAGGATACATCCACATTTCATTGGACTTCTTTCATACTATCAAATAGCTACATACATTTACCTGATATTCATCTGTACATGAATTTGGGTTTTCCTGTGCAAGCTCTCTGACACCCTTTTCCAGTTCCTTGATTCTTTCATGAAGATCCTTCTCTCTCTTCACAAACTCTTTCTTTGAGTTTTCCAATGCAGCTTCCTTCAATTTCACTTCTCCCTGTAAAATTCGGACTAGTTATGAATCAGAAAAAGTGAAATCAGAACATCTTTACAGTGGAAGGATCATGCTAACGTGATAAAGGAGAAAGGAGGATTATAAATGATTGTTTCTTATTATGATAGATTTACCTCAAGAAGTTTGACTCTCTCTCTTAAGCTAGTGGCCTCCTTAAGTCCACGAGGGGCAGACTTGTTTTTCTCTCTCACGAAGCCCAGCTTTGAAGCTGGAACAGAGTTTGCCACCCTTGAACTGCAATCCTTGAGCTTTTTCTCCATTGTGTTCACAGAGTCTTCCTTCTTCTTAAGGTCCCCCTTGAGATGGAATAACTGTTTTCTTAGGTTCTCTTTCTCTACTTCATCTTCATACAACGCATGCTTGAGCTCATTGTACTGAGATGTAGAGGATTCCAGCTCTGACTTCAGAAACTGAACCATCGCTTCCCTTTCTTCTTCTGCAGACTTCAATGTGTATAACACTTCCTGTGCCTTTTTGACTTCCTCCCCCCTTAAAACAGCCTCTCGCTCTAAAATGGTTATTTCCATTTCCTTCTCTCGCAAAATTGTCTCTCTCTCTTCAATTAGCATTTTCATTTGTTTTATTTTGGCCATCAGTTGCTCTTTTTCTTCTCTATCTTCAGCTGGTACTGCATGTAAGTTCTCTACTGCTCTTCCTGCTTTGCCTCTTGCTGTAGCAGCAGCCTCTGTTTCTAATTTGCTTATTTCAATGTTTTTCTGCTGCAACATTGCATCTTTCTCTTCGATTAGAATTTTCATTTGCTCCATCTCAACCCTCAATTTCTCTTTTTCTTGTTTCTCTTTGGCAAAGGTGTCTCTCTCTCCCCCAAGTGTTTCAATCTCCATTTTAAGTGTTGAAATCTCAGATGAAACCTCATCAATTTTTGCTTGCTCCGATGCCTTTCGGCTTTCAAGCTCCACAGATAGTTGCTCGAGTCTCAACTGAAGCTTTTCGTTCTCTTCTTTGTTGTACTCCAACTGGTTTGTGAGCTCGAGTACTCTACTTTCATATTGATCTTTCATGGCCTCAAGATCTTTATAGACTTTATCCAAGGACTCTTGCAAATGGGTTTTAACCAGCCGAAGCTCGCTAGCCTCAGTTAATGCATCCATAGACAGCTTCTCGTTGGCTTCAAATGTAGAATTCACTTGTTGAGAGAGAAACTTGAATTCATCCTGAAGCTTCTCAGCCATACTGGCATTATTCCATTTGGTTTTCTTCAAGGTTTCTTCTGCCCATATTGCTCGTTTTTCCTGCTCAACCTTAGCAATTGTGAGTGCAGCCAAATCAGCTTCGAAAGCCTCAGCTTGTTTCTCTATTTCTTTCTCTAGATTTTCAACTTGTGTCTCAAGGTCACTAATCATTGCCAAATTTAGCGAACATTCATATTGTATCTTAAGCTGCTCCTGGAGCTGGGTTTGCTCTAGCTTCAAGGTAAGATTATGATTTGCCTGCTTCAAAATCTCGTAATCAAGAGCGAGCTGTTCCATTTGTGTCTCCAAATTTTCATGATCTTTCTTATAAGCTTCAATCTCTTCATTGAGCTCTGCTATCTTTTGCTCTAATGAGTATGCCATGTCTGTGCTTTTGTGATCTTTGACTAAGGCTTCAAGTGCGCTGTCTTCCTCTGTTTCTTGTCCAAGAGCCTGATTTTGAGCTTCATGATAATTTTTTCTCTGGTCAACATTGGGAGCTTCAATTCTTTGCTTGCAAGAGATACAATGGTGTCCTCTCTCATCAGTATATGGTATTTCAGGTCTTTGGTTGCGAGACGTGCAAGAACTCTCTCTCTCAGCAGTTGCATGTGTCTCTCTGTTTTTTTGCTCCAAAAGTTCATCCAAGTCTCGAACAGCTAAAATTAACTCCGTATTAGACTCTTGTGTCTTCTGTAGTTGCAAACGTAGATTGGTGTTCATTTCTTTCTCATACTCAAGCTCTTGTTTGATCTCCTCGAAAATGCATGTAGAATCTAGATCTTCACGCCTTAAACTGTCTAAAATTTTGACATTCTCATTTTTCTTAGGAGAATTTTTTACCAATTCGAGCTCCTTTTTCAAGGTTTCTCTCTCCTCCCTCAAAACATGGATTTCCTTTGAAAGATCATTCCCCCTTCTGCTTTCCTTCATGATCTGCTTTCTAAGAGTTTGTACCTCAAGATCTGATACTTCTGCTTGTCTTGCCAAAATGGCAATCTCGTTATTTAGCTTCTCAATCGAGCTCTCAGATTCATGCAATTTCTCTCTCAACATCTTTGCTTCTCCAGTTAAAGATCCATACAGTTTCTCTCTCAAAAGTTTCCCTTCATAGTCTGATTCATGGAGTTTCTCTCTCAAAGTTCTTGCTTCTCTGGTCTCGGATCCATCCAGTATCTCTCTCGACGTCTTTGTTTCTAAAATATGTGATTCTTGTTTCTCTCGCAACACCTTTGTTGTTTCTTTCTCAACATTTTTTTGAAGCTTTGTGTTGCTGCTTAGAAATGATAAGAAGCTTGCAGTGTCCTGGTGCATACTGTTATTCCTTAGTTCAACTCCATGAGGGAATTCATGCCCTGAAACACTATCCGAACTTGATGCTGATGAACTATTGGATGCTCTAAGATTGCTATCCATGTTAGAGAGAGAAAATGCTGGCTCCTGTACTGATCCTGCATTAGGTGAAAACTCCTGAGGAAAAAAGCAAACACTAATGTGATCATGGAATGACGACACCAGAATATCAAAATCAAGAAAGAGTAAGATGAAACTCTTTGTTCTTTTCCCACTTCTAAAATTTTGCACTGGTTCTAGTGAGAGAATTCAAAAGAGAGAACTATACTTCAACAGCGTATGTGCTTTCGGAAGCTTTTGAGTACACATCTGCATCACAGTCACTGATCTGCCTCCTGATGCTCTTACTGTAGACTTCTGTATAGCTCTTGCTTTTTTCACATTCACTGGAAAAAAACAGAAGAAAAGAAAACCAAAGCTGCAAAATTTAGGGAAAAAAATTTCTCAACACAAATTCGGAAAATGTTGTATAAAGTAATCATCATCATCATCTTATTGTAATTAATCTTTTTTTCCGTTGTCATTGTTATGTTATTGACTTATCGTTATCACTCTTATTGTTCAAAAATTTAAGAGCACTGAGAATATATTCACCTGTTGTCACCAGAAAGCAGCCTCTGGATGGTTACCTGTTGCAGTAATCCAAACGAGAAATACGTTGGAGACGAAAATTCAACATTTTATAAAGTTGAACTTATATATTAAAAAAAAAGTACAACAAAAAAAAAACAAAAACATTTTAGAGATCAAGAATTTTCCACAGGAAATTATTATTTTCTTTGGGAATGCTCTTTTTGCAGCTGTACTTTCCAATTCCCTAAAATTCTGAGAAATAAAATAAAATTGAACCCTCGCATAAAATGAGACTCACATGTAAAATTGTGCCAGAGTTTGAAGCCTTCAGTGGAGAAGACAGTGATGAAGGCTTGAGCGCCTCAGCATATACTGCAAAGTTGAATGTAATTTCCCCAAGCAAATTACCCTTTGATGACCCCTGCTTTGGTTTTACCAAAAAAACAGGGCAGAGAGAGAGAGAGATTCAATCATATGAGAAACCAGTAAATTAGGGCAATAGAGAGAGAGAGGTTCTTACAGGTGAAACGATGAACTGGTAATTTTTCTCTTCGAATTTTCCAGATTTTGGGTCTTTCGTGAGTTTCACAGTTTCATAGATTGGATCTTCCCATGTACAGGTCCCGTTGTTGACTGGCACCCTCTCTGTTTTTGCAGTGGGTTTTCCAATGTCCAAAGGAATGAGAAAAACGGATAGATTATCCCATCCTCCTGGCACCTGCAAATGAAATGAGAGAGAGAGAGAGAGAGAGTACACACCGGTGCATAGTTTGACGAGAGAATTGAAAAGATAAAGGAGAGAAACACTGGACATTGTTTCAGTTCAAGTTTTTAGAACGAGAGATAAGTGCTTGAAGTTGTTCTCTGATCAGCAAAACTTCAAGTACATTCTAAATACAAACCGATATGCACAATCACTCCCCACCAGAGAGAGAGAGAGCAATGCCAGAAATTTCTTATAATTCATTTTCAACTAGATCAGGCAAGATCACTCCTGAAAATCCAGGATATATAGCACTTTGTAGTCGACCCATCATTCAGAACAATCAGAAGACAGAGAAACAAAATTCTAATCGACTCATTTCCGGGAATTAAAACATGGCGTTTGAATTCAGTTTCTATAAATTTTTTGTGGAAATTCTAGGGAGAGAACTAGCTTTAGAAAAATTCATCTGAAACAGAGAGTTCACTTAGAAATACCTGTGTTGCCTGAAACTGTAGTTTGAATATGGCTCTAATCTTGGCCTTCTCGCTCCTCCATCTAGCCGCTTTAAACATTTTCTCTCTCTCTCTTCTGCTCTCAATGCAAAACGTATCATATCACATTTGCATTTGCATTGGATCCTAAAAATAAGATGTACATATCATCTTCTGCAAAATGCTGATATCAGTTTGCCATTTGTATTGGTCTTTACAAGAGAAAACCCCAAAAAAAAAATCCACAGTTTTAGAGAGAGAAAGTGAACATTCAGAGAACCCACCTTTAATGGCTTCATCTAGTTGAGTCTTGTCCGCTTTTCCATTTCTACCAAATTTGATCTCAATGTCATTATTGATAGAGACCAAAAACTCTAGAGAGATTTCCCCGGACTCAAAAATGAGAGAGAGAGAGAGAGAGAGAGGGGATAAAAAAATTGATATTTTTCCACTTTGATTTCGGATCACTCTCTTCTCCTATATATTTTCCTTGTAGATAGGCTCCCATTGATCTTATTAATCTCCAAAAACCATAGAGAGAGAATATAACCGCGTCATTTCATTTGAATTGAATTGCCCTGTGTCCTACTGCTACTTCTGATATCGCCTTGTACCATTCTCGATATTCACCCACAAACAGATAAGAGGGAGAGAAACTAAATTCTGGCAATCAGAATTTAGAGAGAGGAAGTAAGAGACTAAAATGAACCAACCAGAAATTAGAGAGAGAGAGACTTGTTGGGACGCCGGATGGGAGAACTTCTTCTCTTCTTCCCCTGCCATGTAGTCGCCACTACAATTGTAGTGGAAATTAAAAAAGGAAAAACAACAGCAATAATAAAATACTAAAGTATGAAAAAAAAAAAAAAGGTGGGTCTAAAAAAAGAAAAAAAGAACGAAAAGTTTGAAAAAGGCTCGGTGTCTGATTACGTGAAGATCACAAAAGACTAGAAGAAGGGGAATCCACTGAAAACAGGGTTAAAAGTTGGAACTTAAAGTAAAAAGGGTCAATTTTAAAAAAGAAATCATTTATATAAATGGAAAAAAAGTATAAAATAATAATTAAAAAAATACAAGAGATGGTAAACGCAACGGTTGGGGGTTTCCATACATGTGTTGCTGTCTCCTGCCACATCATCACAAAATTTTCTTTGATTCATAAATTCCTTAAATTTATTTCTATTGGCCAACCAATCTGAATTTCTAAACATGATAAAGAATAAAATTGAATTATCGTAATTTAATTTGTTAATGTAATATATTTAATCTGTTTAATTCAAGTAACCATATTTGATTATGCATGGATATATTATGATTCTATGTGCATATAAACAATGATTTACAGTGTTTTTGTATGCATGTATGCCTACTTTGTTGTTCTTTTGTTTATATTTTTGTCTATCTCCATTTGTCGGGTTATTTATTTGGTTGGGATTCGATTTTATTTTTCGCTATTTTTATTGTGCTCGTCCACACTAAATTAGTTGTCTTTCTCTTCAAGGAACGTATCTTTCGCACCAAGGGGAATATTCAAATACATCTCATTTTCAATTATTTAACATTTTATACTTTTTCTACTATTCCAACTTAAAATCATGTGTATTTTGTGGGGCATTTCGAATGCAAATCAAAACGTATAGATAAGACACTAAATAGTTAATACTTTAGGTGTATTTTGACAAATTCCCCCTTATAAAATGCATCACGCATAAATGCATTTACACGTATATGCGGTGGCACTACTGGAAATAGATATACATATACAAAAGCACATTTATGTATAGAGCAGTGATTTAAACAATGCCTGGTTGTCAGGGAATCGCCCGGTCTGATCCAGGAATTGGTCACGTCGTTCTGGTTTTGCATGTATACAGGAAAACACTTAAGTCTAGAAGGGAACTGGCGGTTCTGCACAGTGAAACGGCGACCTGGACCACTGATTCACCAATCCAGACTTATTATTGTCCAATCCACTATTTTTTATATGTTTTCTTGCCACTTCATTGTTTTTTCCGCATAGTAAAACAGTGATGTGGGCCATTGATTCACCAATCCGGACTAGTTTTTGGGTACTCGATCCGAGTCACTGATCCGTTTTTTAAATAGATGGTATAAAGTATATATAAACTAGGTATCCATACGAGTTAAAAGATATGTTGCTCCCACAAGAGTGTAATATCCATCTTGCTCCAATTTGATACATCATCTTGAACCTAGCAACCAATTTTTAAAAGAAAATATTCAAATCGCATGCTTAAAAAAAAGTTAGGTCTCAAGACAGGCGTTTGAAATTTTGCAAGGAAAAATCTAAGCTCTCCATGGGTTTTTTTGGTATATTAGTGGGTAAAGGGCTCCTACATGGGGTAGGAATGGAGATGTCAAGTTATCTTGACATCCACTACAATGAGCAGCTATGCCTTGAGTCAATTCCTAAAACAAAATTTAGTAATTTACTATGCCTTGAGTCAATTCCTAAAACAAAATTTAGTAATTTAATGAGGAAGATAGGCCTTTACCCGATTTTGAATTAGTTAGTGGTTTTTGAAACTCTCAATAGGAATGGAAGCCACAAGTGAGGTATGGGGTGTACCATTACCACAATTTCAACTCCTTTTTTAAAAAAATAAAAATAAAAATCCTGTTTAAGAACTCAAAATCCAACTTTTTCTTTTCCAAAATAACCATTTAGTAGTTCTTAAATGGATTCCAAAATGTCAAATAAGAAACTCTTTTCCCAAATAACTCTTTTTTTGGGGCATTACTGCACTGTGTTCTCCGTGAAGGTTAACAAGCCAAAAGGTTATATGCTCACGGGGGACCAAATTTTATTGTACATCAGTCATTCAGGTAAAGTCCTATGCAAGATATTTCGAGGACCCTACATTTCGCGTGATATAACCTCTTCAACCAAAAATCAAACCTCGAATTTATTATTGAAACATTTCTCAGCCATAATATGGTCCTCAAATCTTGAACCTAATATTATAACGAATTTTATTTATTATTTCTTTCAACTGAAACGGCTGGATTTCATTTGGTACTCGAGTCATGAGTCAAAGCCCGAAAGGAAAAGACCACGAGCTCCATTCCATTATTTAATAACTTTAATTAAGTCGCATTAACTTTAAAAGTAAATCTGACTTTGGCACTCAAACTAATCTTAAATGTGTCTCAAGTTGGGACTAAATAATCTACATGCTATCTCGGAATCGTTCAAGTTGGCTCAAACTGGTGTGGTCTATGGCTCGGATTGGTCCTAAATTAGGGTATCACCTAAACAATTATCGGATTGTAGGGCGATCTATGATTCTCGGGGTGAATTTTTTCTTTTTTGATTAATTTTTTTCATCTTCGAGCGATCACAATCGAGGAATTTGCGGTCCAACTCATATTACGAAGTGCCCGACATGGTATCCATTTTTTTTTTTTTTTTTTTTCTTTCTTTTTTAAACACTTGTATCCGAAATACCAATTTAATTGCCGGATTTTTCACCCACATAACAATATGGTACAACAAATCGGCGACTATTTGGCCGAGATCCAATAACCCGGCCAAGCTACCATTTACCTACTTTTTTTATCATGTTCGAAACAACCAAAAGAACGTGAATAATTATTGTATTCCGTATAACAAATATAAATTATTATTCAAAAAGATTTAAAATTTGTTAGTTTTTTTTTTGAGACAAGTATTTTTTATTTGGGAATAGAGTTTCTCACGTGCCCGATGCGTGATACAATTATGCGTGTGTGTAGCGGCAGCAAAGGATTAAGAATCACAGGCTTTGTCCAGCTATATTTGACACTTGAGAATGAGATGTCGCCACGTGGCCGACCCAATGGTTTGACGTACTGTTTTACTCTAGTGTTTATAGCATACTCTTTTGGGAGCACACTATACATTTGCTCTTTCAAGACCTATTTTGAATTTTCTTTTTTCGATTTTAAAATTATCATTTCACTTATAATTGCTAAGAATATCTCAAAAAAAATTGTAATTTAAATTTCTAAAGGTCTCACCTCATTACTTATCAAAAATTACAATTCGAATATTGAAAAAAGTTTGCATCGATGCTTGAACATTACGGTTGTGAAAAATAATAGGATTTCAAGCGACTTAAACTATTGTATATTATAACCAATTATTTAGGCCATCCATTTTGCTTAAAAACAAGTGTTCATAGATTTACAAGTTATGTACCATTTTTTTAGTTTCAAATTTTATTGTTGACGTTAGAAATTGATTTTTGAGCCTTGTCGAAAGTACTTTCCAATGAGGATTTTAGGTGATGCTTTATTTTGTTTCTATAAAGCCTAGGCGTTATAGAAACGTCATCCATTTCTAAATACTTCGAAATCCAAAATTTGGATGACCCCCATTTATTATTAGAAAATTATTTATTAAAATATGTCAAAAAGCTGCATATACTTTTTAATTTTTGGGGCTGATCGCTAGGCTGAGGAGGTTAAATCCCTCTTGGAACCTAAAAAGAGATGACAGTTTTCCTAGAGGGAGTGATTGCATGTATTCACCCTCGGGAGCATATAATGTTTTGGCATTTATTATGTTATTAATTTTGGCGCGTTGAATTTGAAACCTCTTTAAGATTTAAGGAAATTATTTGCCGTGTAAAGAGAAGCACCCGGATTTAGCTAAAACGAGGTCAAGAAAAACTCGAACAACTCTCCAGCTTCGGTCAAAGTGCCCCTGAAAATTCCAGAATATATGAAATTTTTTCCAAACATTACTTTTATGCCCCTACCAAAATATGGTCACGTCTTTTTAATACGAATTTTTGGTGAGTCTTCCCATTGGCCTTGGCCGTGATTTTCAAGGGGTTTAGGACTAAAAAAAACATCAAATGATTGCAAATCCATGAATTTGGAGCTCGAAAAATATTCAGATGTGATGGTTATTTAATAATTAAATGGGTGGTTGATAAATATAGTGTAAGATAGGCCAATTTTAAAATTTCATAATATTTCTTTTTTCTTCTTTTTTCATAAATGGGAAAAGGTTTGATGACGATGATAACTCGGGCCTTACCAAATGGAAATAGGAGGATTGCATGTTTGTGTTAGGGATGGCAACAAGTCTGGTCTGGGTTATGAATGATATTGGGTTCCAGGTTTTGAACCTGGACTCGGCCTTTCGAGTAAAAAATTTGGATCCATACCTAGATCGGAGGTCAAGTCTACCTGTTGGATCTTGGGCCTGGTCGGGTTCATTATCACCCTATGGCTATGAGATTCTTTTTTGTTTTTTGTTTTTTTGCCTTTTTTTTTACCATCATACATACACCCATATTATTGGCAGCATTTACGGTGTTGCACAATATTTACGAATACTCATATTCCTTACTATTTTAATTAATAACTAGAAATTCTTAAGAAACAAACGATTGGCAGCATTTATGAGTACCCACATACCTAGGGTCGGGTCCTGCTAGACCTGGATCTGACCCGAACTGATATTCGGGTCCAAGTTTTGGACATAGACCTGACCTTTTGGGTCCAAAATTTGGACCCACATCCAGACTTGAGGTCAGGTCTACCCGTTGGGTCCATTGCCACCTCTACCTAGTGCTTGAGTAGGCACCCTTTTAAAAAAATAAAAGAAACACTTGTATGCATAACATTGAAAGGAAAATTGTTTCATGCGGGCTGGACCGCATTTCTACAATTTACGGTCAAGATGTATGAAGCATCCATCTTAAAAATCGACGCAAATAAGTGATCCATCTAAAAACAATTGTTACTAACTATCCGAATGTTTTTTTAATAAAGCTATTATTTTTAGTTTTCAATTTATTGTTCATGTTCATGATTAAAAATTATATATTCTCAAAAAACTAAAATCAAATTATATTTAAAAAATATATTTATTGCCAAGCCCGCATTTATATACTATGCGGGCTGGGCGCATAAAAAGCGTGTCCTTATTGGTAAGCCAAAGTAGGGGAAATTGAGAGTGTAAAAGAAAAGGGCAGTGTCTTGTCTAAGGAAGAGTAGGGAGTTTTGAGTAAATTAGGGTTTGGTAGCCCAACAAAGATGGGATCCTTTCCCTCAAAGCCAGGGGTCAGGTGGGAATACTGACGTGGCACCACCTTCTTTCTTTTACTTGGCTTTAAAGGCGTTCATGCCTCAGGCGTGACGGCCCTTAACCCTGGTTACCCAGCTAACCACCTGGGTTAGTTAGGCCGTCGTTGTACTTTTTAGCTCCTGGGGGGATAACCGCCTTTGGGCCCCACCTCGCTTGAGCTGGACGGCTGAGATGGAGGAGCCTCTCACATTGGGGTTGTATCAGCCGTTCATGAGCTTGGCTAGTAATGAGTGGAGGTTGATTTCTCCATGCGATGACATGGGCTGGTCTTAGCCGTCTGATGGAATCCGAGAAGATCAATGGAGAAATTCTCGGTGGGCCACGTGGCACCTGTTCCCAATAAAAGGGAAAGGCAAAAGAAGCCACATTTGCCAGGCTTGGAAGGCCCGATCTTCTTCTTTTTGGCTTCCATTGCTGTCTTCTTTCCAATAATACTATTTACTTCGTATAATGGAGGAGAGAAAGAGGGTTCCTTATTATTAATTTTAGAAAGACAGCAGCTAAACGTTCAATCACCTTTGTCGGCTTGAAGGTGGTCACTCTATTTTCATTATTGTCATCGAAGTCTCTTCCCAATTATTTGGGACCAGTTATATGAATCTTGATCCGCCATCCTATTCTATCCACGACCATACCTTTAATGAGGGAGAGTCTCTAGACTCTGATCGTCACAAATCATGAAATTACTTAAATTGTCTAAAATTGAACAATTCAATGAAGTAAATTGCTCACTTCAAATGTGACATTTGAATTTCATGTTATTCTTACATAATTTTTCTTATCTTCCAAATGTTCATGAATCGCGAAATTGTATGTTTAGAATGGAACAATCCAATGTCATGAACTTCTCAATTCACTACAGATTTTCAAATCTCATGTTATTTTTGTTGGGAATTTATCAAAATAAGTTTGACATTTTACCTACTTTCAATTATTCTAAATGAATACGTTGTGATGAGGTTTTTGAAATTAAATCAAAACAAATAAGTAAATAAAATTAAATTAAGTACTTGAACTCTTAGGTGCATATCGATAAATTTCCCCACTTTTTTCATAATTTTTCTTGTTTTCCATTGTTTAGTTCGCCTAGAATCGGTGAAGCTAATTTGAATCAGCAAGGAGTCTTCACCCAATTCTAGTTTACAGTAGATAGGTAGAGGAAGAAAAACATATGGGTGTGGATTGCGAGGTTGAAACATTAAACAATCAAAGTAAGGTGCACCCCCAAACTTTGTCATGAGATGCAATTTCGGCGTCGAAAATCTTTAGGATGGTACAAGAATATATAAATGCATGAAAATCTTGAATATTGGATGATCCACATAATGTGTTACAAGTTGCATTACCCAAAAATTTCTCTTTCCACAGCGGTGTATCTCGATATCGAGATGATCAATTAGATGTTTTTCCAACATCAAAATAACTGTAAAGTGTGAACCTCATATAAACTCTTTCCAATATAATTAGTTGGAGAAGAAGGATTGAGAGGTAGTTTATTAAATGTTGATCGAGAGAGAGCGAATATCCCTTACTATTTATTTGGTTTCTATAAAGTGCAGCGTTCTATTGATGGTACCTGTTATTAATAAGAGAAGTGAATTTAATCATTTGGAATGAATAATGACAAATGACATTATTATATTTTAATCAGTTTGATGAAGTATTCAAAAAGTTTGGAGGATAATCACTAATAATGTGTTACTTATTTCAAACTTTTAGCAAATATTGTAACAATGATTAGACATTAGATCATCAAATGAACAAGTACATTCAACAAGGAGGTGGTTAGGGAATGATCTTTAGATTTTGGAGACCATCACTCCAAGAACAAATGGACTCTCTTTCTCTCTCTTATTTTTCTGCATTGGAATGAGTGATACACCCTTTTTCACTCATGTTTTTGCCTTTTGGGACCATATGAATTATGACCAGTGCAAATGCAATCAAAGTGTCGAATAATGATCCTTCACTTTGAAACATCCTGACCCATCAAAGTTTTGGATAACACCATCAACGGTAAAAAGTACACTCATTTGTCATGAAAGATAATTTATGGATTCAAAATTCTAAGAAATTTATTTGAGATTTTGGCACTTCCTTGGGCCGGAGCAAGTCGGGAGACATTTTTATTGTTTAGATCAGAAATGTGCTATCAACAATGTTATACATTAATTATATTTCAAAAAAAATATCTTGCATTGATTAGTTACATTGTCATTAACTCAATTCTAACCATATAATCAAGATCTATATAGATCTCAATTCACTTATAAAATATAGAAAAACCCCTCCTCTCTGTAATTCGAAACCCTCAAGTCCATAGAAAACTCATGAACCCCTTATGTTAAAAGAAAATGAGATTCGACTCCCTCTATACTTTTTTCAATGTCCAATTATAATATTTGCCATTTATATTACCCGTCATCAAACCCTAGAAAAACTCTCTCTTTTTCTCTCTTCCTCACCTGTGAGCATCTCTCTCCCCCCCCCCCCCCCCCACATCTCTCATTTCAGTCCTCATCTCCTTCGCTCCTTTTGTGAACTCACAAACAAGTTAAAGGGTGCGGCTTGTATAGAGCCTAGGCTTTAAACAAACAAATTAGAGCTTACTTTCAAATAGTGTCGAGAAATGTGGTTTAATATTGAAAATCTTTATGATCGTCTTAAAATATATTTTCATATTCATTTATAAAGTTAAAGTTTAAAAATTAATGTAGATCGACAGATCTATGAAAATTTGAAAATCTTGAAAATTGACGGTCCAAAAATGCGTTACAAGATGCACTATTTCCATAACTTAAAATCCATTTTTTTTTCGCATATCCATGCATCTTGATGTCGATATGATCAATTTGAATATATTTGAGCATAAAAACAATCTCTTCTAGTGAAATTTTTGAGGTAGGCTCAAATTTGATTGTTTAGAGCCTCAGCTTTATATAAACTTCTACCAAGGTTAAAAGACACAATTCAAATTCTTTTTATATGATGGACTTATTAAAATAAGGGTTAAGTGTTGTAATTAGAAAATGAGGTTGAACACCATTTTCTTTTAATTTGAAGGAAGTCCATGAGCTTTCATGACCCAAGGTTACTTGGGGTTATAATTATAAAGAGGAAAATACATATCTTATTCCCTAATTACATTTATGAGTAAGGATCCTATGAGACCCTCCTACACCCATATGTGTAGAGCCCTAAAGGATCACTATTAAATTTGACATAGATATCTAGAAAAGTCAAGTTTTACACCTATATGATAATTTTTCTAGAGATTTGTATTAAATTTAATAGTAATCTTTTGGGGTCCGATACACATGGGTGTGGGAGGGTCTCATAGGATAATTACTCCTATATTTATAAATGGAAATTGGGTGGTTGTATTTATTTCATTGATCGAGCTCAAAGTTTAAAAAAAATTTATTGAACTTTGTGACACACCTAAACTATCAGATTTCATATTGAATGATGATAAGTAATTGTGTATACATAAAAAGGCTTTCCAAAACAAAAAGATTCCAAAAAATTATGGGTCATGGAGATCTTAACAAGTGAGAATTATCCACTCCGTTTTTGGTTTTTGGAACGTTAAGAGGTAATTGACCACTGATTTGGGAGCTTTTGGAAAGAAGAAAAAGGAAATAAATAGGTCCCTCTTATGGTAGGCCATATACCCGTTGGTGGTCTTTTTTAAATGGGAAGAAAGAAGGGTCTCTTTTAGATAAAACACCAATACTTGTCGGTGGCCATTAGATAAAAAAAGAAAATGCATTAGTTTTGTTTTTTATCCTTCTGAAATATCTATTTCTGATAAGTATGACCCAAGTAGAAAGCTTTTTGGCCTTTCATCTCTCGCTGCTCTCCTTTTCAATCATTCTTAAGGATCATAAACTCTCTCTACTCTTCTTCAAGAATTATACAAATTCAGTAATTATATAAAGGATCAATAAAACTCTCTCTCACCCCCTCTGAGGATTTTAAGAGATATTATAATAGGTAAATATTAAAAAAATAAAAGAAAAGAGAAAACATCATAATAATTAAAAAGGGAATTGTGTTTCTTCAAGAAAAAAAGAAAACGATCAATCGTAAGGTGCTATATATATATATATATATAGGAAAATTTATATGTGGAGCCTAGGCTCTAAACAATCAAATTAGAGCCTACCTCATAAATTGCACAAAAAGATGTTGTTTCGATGTCTAGATTTTCTCAAAATGATCATCTCGACATCAAGATGCATGGGCATGAAAAAAAAAATGGATTTCAAGTTTTGGAAATAGTACATCTTGTAATGTATTTTTGGACCGTCAATTTTCAAGATTTTCAAATTTTCATAGATCTGCTCGATCTAAATTATTTTTTAAACTTTAAATTTTATAATTAAAGATAAAAATATATTTTAAAGCTATCACAAATATTTCCAATATTGAAACTACATTTCTCGACACTATTTGAAAGCGAGCTCTAATTTGATTGTTTAGAGCCTTGGCTCTATACAAACTGCATCTATATATATATATATATATATATTGACTTCATGTAATGGTTGTAAAGTAATATAATGAAATGATCTTCAAAAGCTATATTATGCCTATTCTTTTTACCGTAATTTTTATAAATATACTATTTTTATTTTAATAAACAATCACAAAAAATAAAAATTTAAAAACATACCCTATAAAGTCTTATTTTATCCCAAGTAATATAGGACATCAAATTGGTAAAGTATTTAGATCTAGGCCTTACAAAGATTTTTTTTTTTCTAATTTTTTAGATGAATTTATTATTATTAAATAAATAATGTTAAAAAAAAAAAAAGACTTTGAGTTCGTAAATACCTAGGTCTTTAAACTTATCAAATAGATAGCCTAGATTCATTGTTAGCAGGGGACTCATTGTGACTATATTTAAAGCGTACATTGAATTTTGCTTTGTTGGGATTAATTATTGGGATAAAAAAAAAACGTGTGCAACTTTTGAGGTTATACAAATGTCACAAATATAATTTTTTAAAAGTGTGATTCATTATATTACAATGATACAGTGACATGAAGTCTATGTCTTTACCCCCTCTCTCTTTCATATATAAATATACATATATTGCCTAAAAGATGAACAGTGGGGTGGGTAGCAAGAGTGAGTAGTGGTGCAGCTAGAGCGCAGTAGCGGTATTGAATGGTCCACAATCATTTACTCACTGGTGCTCCACATGCTACCTCTGAGCTCACATGCAAGCATTATGGGTGTCTCCTTTTGCAGCTGATCGGACCTTATTTTCAGATGATAGGAAATCAGGAAGCATTGACAGAGAAGGATTAGTGGATCGGATGCAAGGCCCACGACAAAGCAATGTAAACCCCTTTCCTATTGGTCCATTACTCGGTGTGGGTCGGCCCAAATACTCTAGGGCCGGGCTCAGTTTCTGGAATGGTTTAACTGCATGTCATTGGCCACGGTTTGGGCCCCGGCTGGCTTTTTTTTAATTTTTTTTTTTGAACTTTAACCATGAGCCCGAGCAACCGGCTTGGCATTGGGCCGATTTTCTTTAGTTCCGGCCTAGCTCAGACGTTCCATATTGAGCTTAGGGCCAGCCCTAAAACTAAAATTTCAGGCTTGCGCCAAGACTAGGCCGATCCTATACTGTTTCGTACTGGACACGAGCAAGGGCGGGCCTAGTCCGAACCTGGTTCAGTAAGAGTTCCCTGCCAAATAAAGTTTAAAAATATCCCAGTTACCCCTTAACAAGCTCCAACTTTATTTTTCCCAACCATACTTATTATTAAAAACTATCGACACTAGAAACCCTAACATCTGAAGTAACAAAATTGCAGAAGGATAAAAATCGTGGGAAATAGTTCATAGTATCTCTCAAAATAAATAAATAAATAAATAAATATATATATATATATATATATATATATATATATTTTGAAGACTTTAGGTCCAAAGCAACCGTCAACCGAAGGAATGACATGCATTCACTAAAAATAACAGAATAAATTTCACTATTTTTCTTGTGGAGTTCAATATGTTTTTTAGAAAAATTTATCAAAATATACCTAACATTTTAACAATGAAACAACTTACAACTATTTCAATTATTCCAACTCATGGTCATATATACGTCGGTGGATATTTTGAAGTTAAGTCAAAAGATATGGGTAAATATAAAATAGTTGAACTCTCTTTGTTTTGAACATTACCAAAATATATAAGATAGTTCAACTCTTATATAGTTCAACTCTTATATGCATTTTGATAAATTTCCATAGATTTACCTAGAGAAGAACTATATGTGTGTAAAAGTTGGATGTCAACAAAGTTTTATTTTTCAAATCTGTGCGCTAGGGTTGGCAATGGGTCGGGTTAACCTTGGCCCTAGCCCGGCCCTTATTCTACTAGGTGATGGACCGGGGATAATAAGCTAAAATCAAAGAAAACCAAAGCAAAAAAGATAAAAAAAAAAGTAAGAGCCGGTCTGGGCCGAACTAGGATGGGCCTCTTTTTCCTTAGCTCAGGCCTGGCCCTTGGCCCACATTTTGTAGCCCATGGCTAGTTTCTTAGGACCAGGCCTACTAGGCCACTTGGCCCATGCCACCCATATGGTGCACACATATGGGTACGGTATGTATAAGGCATTGACCTTGAACAATTAAAGTAAGACATGTATCTAAACTGTGCTAAAAGATGCAATTCTGGTATTGGAAATTGTTCTAATTGCTGAAAATCTATTTTCATTCTTAATCATAAAAGTTTAAGTTCTAAAAATGATGCGGATCGAATAGATCTATGAACACTTAAAATCACTGAGATAGATAGTCCAAAAAATGCATTACCGTATTCGTTATTTCCAATACTTAAAATCTTTTCTTTCTTATATACATACATCTCAAGATTGAGATCAATTTGGTGAGTTTTCTAAATTCAATCAACTTCTACCGGTAGGTTTTTGAAGTTCACCTTGCTTTTATAGTATAAGATTGTCACCCTTATATATTTTGACACCGTACATGAGTGCGGTTTCTATAAAACAACAACTGTACTTATAGAAGTAAGGTCATCATGTTTTGTACCATCCCTTTTTCGTTAAATGATACGGATTTAACACATCCTTTAAGATAGTATAAAAAATAACACTTTTTTTTAAGATGGTATCAAACCTACACCATTAGACGGCCCCCATCGATCCAGCTATCTCTCCATGTGTAGAAGCTTGGGGTTGTAGTGAGATTGTCCCAGTTGTCTCCCACTGGGTGACAATAAAATTTGTATGTTCCTTGCCTGACCTATGCTTGTGCTGATGCTGCCGCATACTAACCAATGAATGATAAAAGAATGAAGGGAGACTTCAATTACATTTGGGTGCGGTTTGTATCGAGCCGACGCTCTAAACAATCAAAGTAAAGCACACCTTCAAATAGTGTCAAAAAATGTGGTTTCAATAATAAAAATCTTTGTGATAGCCTTAAAATATATTTTGATATTTAATTATAAAATTTAAAGCTTCAAAAATAGTGTAGATCAAACATATCTATGAAAACTTGAAAATCTTGAAAATTGATGGTCCAAAACTGCATTACAAGATGCACTATTTCCAAAACTTGAAATCTATTTTTTTCTCATGTTCATGCATCTTGATGTCAAGATAATCAATTTGTGAATATTTGGGCATCAAAACAACCTCTTCTAGTGAAAATTTTGAGGTGGGCTCTAATTTAATTGTTTAGAGCCTCGGATCTATATAAAATTTTTCCATTACATTTTCTCAAAAGATAAAATGATCAGTCTAGGCCCCTTTTTAACCATGAGTTATCATGACTTTTTATAGGGAGCAAATTAGATATCCTGGTTCAGAGATAATTGTTATGCTAGAAACATAAACGAATTAGCGAGCAACCATAGATGATTAGATATAAAAAGTTGAAAGATAAATGTCACTTAAATTGTCAAATGATCTTATAAAATCAAGGAAAATAGTTTGATAGGGCTACAGTCAAGTAAAGCCTCATCTCATAACTCATCGAAAATTGTAGTTCAACTATTGGAAAACCTTTACGGCTATCATCTTGACTTGAATTGTAGTTCAACTATTGAAAAACCTTTATGGCTATCATCTTGACTTGAACATTACGGTTGTAGAAATAATTTAGGATTTCAAGCTCTAAAAATAGTGTATATTGTAACAAATTATTTAGACAATCCATTTCACCCTAAAAACAAGTGCTCTGAAAGATTTTTATCGTTTTTTTAGTTTCAAATTTCATTGTTGGTGTTGGAAATTGATTTTAGAGCCATCATGGAGATGTTCATTGCCGAAAATGCTTTTCGGATGAAGATTTGAGGTGAGGCTTTATTTTGTTTTTATAAAACCTTGGCCATATAGAAACCTCATCCCAAAATCAATGAGTTGGTCAACATCCCATTCAACATTAAAAACTATTATTATTACTATTTTTACGTTTCATTTTTACTCAGGTAACCATCTTATGGGAAAAAAATATTTAATTGCATCTTTTTAAAAAAATTTATAACAAACATTAATTGAGGAATATACCGTAGTTGTTCAAGGTTAGAAGCATGGAACCAGTTGTTTGAATTAGCAACGTAAAACTCAAATTTTCATTATAAACTCATATATCTCTTAACCCTGAATAATTAAAGATATTATTATTAATTGGCATAACCAATGAATTAAGCCAAATCACCAAAATGCAATTGCCAGATATAACCCTGAACAACTAGGGATATTATTGTCAATTGGCATAGGCAATGAATTGATCCAAATCACCAAAATGCGATTGCCTGATTAAGTTCCCAATTCTAAACATAAACAATTTGGTTCTTTTTAAATATATTATTTTAAGGAGGTATATAAGATAAATGAAACTTTATATGTAACCATCTTAATTTTAAATTGGATGATTTCACCACTTTAACGATTTTGTGAGGTGGTCTTTCCCAAATTTGAGTTCAATTCCAATGCTAATAAAGTAACAAAAATCACCCCACCCCAAAATAGCTAGGGGTGGCAACGAGTCGAGTCAAGTCCGGGTCTGGGTCCAGGTTTAACCTGTTCGGACCTAAACCAAAATTAAAATATCTATACATTTGCTATATTTAAATATATTTTATATATTAGGACCTGAAAAATACTACCTCGACTCGGACCTGGTCCTTGACCCAAATAGTGTTTGGGTTAAAGATTTGGACCCTGACCCAACCTGCCCGGTCCAATTTTTTACCCATACCCAGATCTAGATCGGGGCTACCCCTCGGGCCCCAGGTCAGGTTTGGGTCCATTGCCACCCTTGAAAATAGGCACTTGACCACCAGCTGGACGTCCGTCTGCCGAAGCAAATTTTTGCGTCATGGACCCCCTTTTCTTAAAATTGAATCGGAATCCATATTAAACTTGGTTATTTATCTTCTTCCTAAGTTGCTTTGAAAAACATTCTCTGCTCAACCTCCAACATTATCATTAACCCTTTTATAATTATAGCTTTGAACCTAATATTTGTAGGGTTAATGTGCACTCAACCGGTCGATGTTAAGAATGGATGGGCTTCATGTGACTTGGTACCATCTCATGTTAATCTCTCTCTCTCTCTCTCTCTCTCTCTCAAAATAAGCCTAATCACTCTCTTTGGCCTCACAAGTCTCTTATTGGCATTTCAAAAATTTGAGGGAGAAATCCCTAATTGCCAATTTTTAGAAGAAAAAAAGATTTTGATAGTTCCCCACGTGAGTAGATTGTACATTGAGCCTTAGGGGCAAAAGGAACATTTGTTTGATCCCAAAACCTCCAAATCACCCCTCAGAGGAGTTTCACTTGCTACAGTAGTATACAATCTACTGGAATACGTATAGGGTGTGGTTTCTATAAAGTTGCAATCTTAAACAATCCAATTAAGGCGCACCTCTAAATTTTATTATAACATGTAAATTTGGTGTAAAAATATCTTAGGATTATTTGAAAATCTATTATCACACCTAATTATAAAATTTTAAATTTCAAATTTTGTTAAAATCAAGTAGATCTATAACATATGGAAATCTTGAAAATGGACGGTCTAGATAATATGTTGCAAGATGCATTATTTCTATGACTCAAAATATATATATTTTTTCCCATATTCATAAATCTTGATGTCGAGATGATCAATTACAGTGTTTTTCAATATTAAAACAATTGTTTTCAATGGAGTTTTGAGGTGCATATTTAATTTTACATTTTAAGGTTGCAACCTTATATGAACGTTTTCCATACATATATGCTTCCGAAATAAAAAGACAGCTAATATGATAAAAGGTGACGTTTGCATAGGGTGACATCCTTGCATTATAGAAGTAAGGTGCACCTCTAAAATTTGCTTGTAGATGTAGTTTTGGTGTTGTATATCTTATGATGGCTTGAAAATCTATTTTCATCTCTGATTATGAAATTTAAAGTTTCATGAATACTATAGATTGAACATGTTTATAAAGTACTCGAAAATAAACTGTCCATATAGTTGGTTAAAAGGCTACTTTTAGGATTTGAAATTCTTTTTTTTTTTTCATTTTTCCACATCTTGAGGTTCAGATGATCAATTTGAGAGTTCTCCAACGTTGAAACAATCTCTTCTAGAAGATTTTTCAGCTGCACTTTACTTTCAATAATAAAAGCTTGCGACTGTATAAACTTTTTCCTATGATAGTGAAATATAATAAGAAGGTTGACATGGTCTTGGGAAGTTATTGTTTGACGAGATTGCTGATGCCCATGGCTCTGAGCACGAATTCGCATCATACGCCAAGCCTCAAATTAGCCCGATCCGTCGCCAAAAAGGAAAGAATGTGGCAATCGAGTCTGGTTTAAGTCTCAAACTCACCAGATCCGTCGCCAAAAAGGAAAGAATGTGGCAAACGAGCCTGGTTTAAGTCTCAAACTCACCAGATCCGTTGCCAAAAAGGAAAGAATGTGGCAAACGAGTCTGTTTTGAATCTCAAAGTCGCCCGACTTGGACTTGATGGAGTTGGAACAATTTAGACCCTAACATGCTAGCATCCAGGTCAATCAGACCCGGCTAGGATTTCTATAGGTTCAAGTTGGACTAGGACCTGAACCCAACCTGCTAGGTGTAGATCCAAACCGGGGTTAGATTGACCCAATTCAATTTGCACCCTAAAGAGAAACTAGACACACACACTGCTAAAAGAAAGTCTTATTCTTTTTCTTTTTGTTTTTTTAACATTTACAAAGGAAGGGTATATGACTCAACCCACACGAATTTAAGTGTTGCTTGCGTATAAATCTTTTTTAAGATAATCTCATTCAGCATGTATACAGGATTTGATGCATAACTAGGTTTTTTCAAATATCAAGCCCCATACGACCCATAAAATTATAAAATGATTTATAAAGACTTTTGATTAAGAAAACTTGGGGAGAGAAGAGTACACTCAAAGAAACACCAACTAGATTCAGCTCCATCCAAATGCTACCTACTTTTGAATTCGATGATGTTTAGGTTTTGCATCCTTTGCTTACTTATCATAAATTTATCATTAAAAGGGTAAGTATAAATACCACTTGTGGTTTATATTTGTATGTACAAATATATCTTTCTTCTGGCTATAATAGAGCAGAACGGCAGATGAGGATTTATATAGCCGACTTCAATTAGTAGAGAAAAAACTCTAACGATAATGATGGTGAAAAAGATCTTTCTCCATTCACTTTTTTACGAAGAACAATTAATCTCAGCTGGATAATCTCCTTGTCCATTATTGACAATGCACAATGGATACCTCATGTCTGTAAAGTTATGTACAGCATATTACATGTATTATGCTTCACGATTTACTAAAAAGTTACAAAAGAATAAAATGTAAAGATGGAGAGAAAGAACTAAGAAGATGGAACAAAGTGGAAAGGGATCCTAACATGTGTCAAAGGTTCCTGGTTCGATTCTCAGGTGCTTTTAGCACGTGCTCCTAATTTATGATGGAGGAAAGTGATTAGTTTGTTTTATTTTTTAATTAATCACTTGTGCTACAAGATAAAAAGTGGTCGTTGCACATTAACTTCCATGTGGATGGTAGCACCAAAAGAAAAGCTCTCATGTTATAAATATTCAGAGAGAGAGAGAGAGAGAGAGAGAGAGGGAGAGAGACTAAAGAAGAAGAAAGAAAAGCTCCCTTGCTATCTTTCTATTTATCAGCATAAAAATTCAATAAAATTTATCTTTCTTTACAAGCAAGTTGTTGCCTAATTTCAGGTTTTCTGCCCAAAACTCTAGGGAATAGTAATATAAAAAAAAATAAAAAATATACCCTTTAAATTTTTTATTCTGGTTATGCCAAATTTTGGGTGAAATGAAGTGGCCTTCCTCACCTTATCGCTCGTTCAAACTTGTTGTCAACATGGTACTGGAAAGGGGTTCTGTCAAATTATGGATCTACATAAAATCGACAAAAAATGACTTAATGATGGGGAAAGTTCGAAAAAGGTTTATAAATAGAATTTAAAGTGAACTAAATAAAAATAAATAAATAAAAAAACCAAAATAACGAGAAGAGGGTGATGTGGCCTAATTGTAAGCCCCCACTAACCCCGCACCTAGAGTTGGGTGCTTGAGTCAAAGATGTTGGCAGTAGAATGTTCTGATCATCAATAGAGTGTCGAGCCAGAGGTGCTCAATTTGTGCAGATTGATAAGAGTAAGAGAATTATCTTTGAGGTGAGAGTGGGTTCGACGACTAGGTCCAAGGCAGCAGAGTTTCAGTGCAGGTTGACCAAACCCGCCCACCTCTCTGATTTGAAGGTGAGGGGACTTTTTTACATTTCAAGGTCCCACATAACTAATATGGGCACTGGATTTGAAGAGGGGGTTTTAAAGTGTATTGACGGAGGTTTTTTTGGGGGTTTTACGTGGCTATTAAGACCTGTTAAATAATTTCGATTTTATTTTTATTCTCATGAGTCAACTAGGATTTTAAGGCTACCCAAAGGTGATTGAGGCCCTAATCTAGGCTGCAAGGTTCCTAATCTAGGGTTTATCACAGAAACAGTAGATGTTACGGGTGGTTCTAGCCCATTTTGACAAGTTAAAGACGGTTGTCCTAATTAAGCATGCGGGTAGGTAGGTTTTAAGATTCTCTAAGTGTGTTTTGGGTTAAATGAGGTGGTGTTATGCCTAATCAACTAAAAGTTTGACTAATTATGGGCCTAATGGGGTGTATAGAGTATGGACTATGGTGCACTTTGGTGTACTATACTAGTATGGTCCCTAGTACAATTTAGGCCATAAATGATGCCTTTGGATGGGGCAAAAACTAGGATTTTTATCTAGAATGGGTTTAGGAATGCTCCGGGTCAAGGCCCTATGGTATTACAGAAATCTCTTAGCCAGAGTAGAGTGTCTACAGGTGATTATATTTCAATGATTTTGATTACGATCGAAGTTGCTTTCACTTGGTAGACACTTTCTCCCCTTTTTTGAGCTCATTGCTAGCCAAGGCTCCGAAAGTGTTTCTTTACCTCGATTTTGAGTACAAAATCCAATCTTTAAAATGTGCACCTACAATATGATCATAATATGGTAAATGATCAATTAGAGGGTTTTTTAACATTAAAACAACTTTTTTCTGATAAATTTTTAAAGTGCATCTTAATTTTTCATTTTAAGGTTGCAACCTCATATAAACTTTTTCCTTTCTTATTTCCATTATTGCTACTAGTTGTCTACTTGTAGACACCACATTTTGGTTAGTTGAATTTCGAGACATTTCAAGTCTTAAATCTAACCCTAAACCTAAGAAGTACCTTGGACCTATTTTTGGCCTACCCTTCAAAATATTTTCTTGAATATGGAACCTAATTTTAGCTTGCAAACTATGATATGACCACAATATGGCAAATGGTCCATGGGTCACCATGATTTGACATCCCATTCTCTAAAACCATGATACATGGCATGGAAATGACTTGGCATGGCATAGGCCACGTGGAGCGGCACGGGCTGGGATTGAAGGAGTGTTGGCCCCACAATCCTTTTTTAGAAGCATTGGGAACAAGTCCTAAACCAATTTGATTCTAAAAGTTGTTGTTTTCTAATTCCAATTTGCAATCACCATTCAAATTTAGCAAATTTTGTATGAATTCCCTATCTTTTTACATCCAAAATATATCAGATTGAAATCAATTGATATTATGATTATCAAGTACACTTAAATTCAAATTTTAAGAAGATTTGGATAAAGAGTATTTTAAACTCCAATTCACAGAAAATTGACCCCATGGCATCCTCTCCATGGATCACGAGCTGCATTCACAATTTAAAAAATCCTTAATGAAAATAAAACTTAAGGTGGATCAAATGAAATTAAGAACAAAAATAACATAAATCATCATTATCTTCATCTATTACCATTCGAGCTTTATCTCAACTATTTAGGGTCGACTATACGAATCTTGTTCTGTCATTCCGCTCCATCAAAGGCCAACCCTCAGCTAGATTATAGATAAACATATTTCTTCTCGCTACTTTTACCCATGTCCTTTATAGCCTTCTTTTTACTTTTTTAGAGCCTTCCAATAAATATATATATATATATATATATAAAGAGAGGAGAATTTACAAAGTCAAGCCTATATATAGGCTTAGCACTCGAAGTTGGAGCCTAGATCAGATTAATGGGATTAAAATTGGTTCTATCCTACTTGAAAAGATCTTGAACTGGACCTTGCATAAATAATTAATAATACTGATTTGAGATTAGATGGAATGGAAGACCGAGAGGTCTAGGTTTCATCTAGGTTCGAGATTGGATCAAGATTTCTAGGGGTTAGACTTGGTTAAGGGGCTTAAAAGTTAGGGTGTCCAAGGCCTAAAGGCCAAGCTATGGTTCGTGGGAAACAAGGGATGACTAGGGTCTTTCATAAAATTAGGGTTTCTCTTTTATGGAAGAACTACATGGCGCCCGTACCATCGCACATGGTGCTTGCACCTTACACATAACGCACACACCATGACACACACCCACACAGGATCACGGAGTGTATGATCAAGTTGATCTTTGGACCATATGGATTATATTGGGGTTTAATATGATCTAGAGGCGAAATGGGCCAAGTTAAAGTAACTTTTAGAGCATATGGCCGGAAAGGTTATTTGCAAGGTCTTTTGGATATTTTTTTAAAATAAGTTACCATGAATTTCATTCACCTATGAACGATTACAAAGATGTTCAAAAAGAAAAGGATGCAATCACCAACGAATGACGGTACACACCATCATTTACTAAAACATCATATTCTGTATTAGCTTCCCTAAAACAATGACATAACTCATAAGAACCACTACTTAAAATGAAAAGTCCATTGGATACTTGATTGGTGTTTAGTAGAATACTCTATGGGTACAGGTTTATGATACTTGTGGCAAGGTATTTCCAAGGATTTGGGTTTGGAAAATCTATAAGCTCAACCGGTCAAAATGGGACATCTACATGCATAAATGTCTCTATGTTTTCTAAGAGAGACTTGATAAATTGGAACTCGAAAACTGACCTATTCTAAATATAAATGTATTGTATATTATGAAACTATTTACTTTTGATATAAGAAGGTCACAATTATTTTTAACCATTAGATGAGAAATCTAATAGATTGAATTGTGTCAAAAAATTCGAAAAAATTTATTTAGACATTGTGCTCAACCAATGACACATCTTCAACCACCCGATTTCAAATCACTAATATAAATGCCTCTTTTGACACCTGATTCATAAGAGGCCGGAAGACTGGAGCCAGAGATCTAGACAAGCCCTAATTCCCTAATATTCTTTCTAGGAGACCCTAGCACAATGCCTAAAGCTCCAATTAAGTTTGAAGGCTGAGAAACTCTAGCCTTAGCCTTAACCTTAGATTGAAACCTAGCTTTTCAATACTCCCTATTCTTTCAGGGACCAGTGTCTATGCGGCTAAGCGGCATAAGTAGAAATACGGGCCTATTAATAAATCTATTTTTGAGATGGATTTTTGGGCTTACTTTTTAAGGACATATAATCTCTAACATGGAGATTATGAATATAAAAATAATAATTAAATTTTAAAAACTCGAAATAATAATTCTAGTAATAAAACATTTGGACCGTGAGTTTCAGATGGAACACCTACTTACATCCATCTTTAAAATGGATGCTTTACACATTTTGGACCGCATATATAGCCACATGTTCCAGCCCGCATGAAACAATTTTCCTTCTTTCAGTTCTAAATCAACGCCAAACCTTCAATTCTTCAATATTCGACATTGATTTCAAGTTTATTTTCAACTAGAGGAGGACCTTCAATTCTTCAATATTCGACATTGATTTCAAGTTTATTTACAACTAGAGGAGGACCAAATTTCTTCTGATCAGTTTGGTCCGAGCCCTAGCTCCAAGACCCATACGTATGGGCTTGGATATGTTAGTTTTTCCCTTTGTTTTTCTAATTTCATTATTTTAGATGATTTTTAATATTATTTCAATCCGTTTCATTTCATATTTATTTGAAAATAATATATATATATATATATATATATATATATATATCGCAACCTTAAATGTAGATTTACAGATGCATATCAAAAATTAATTGAAAAAGGTTGTTTTAATTTTGAAAAACCATCTAATTGCTTATCTCGATATCCAGATGTATAAATATGAAAAAAAATAAAAAGATTTTGAGTCCCAATAATGGTGCATCTTGTAAAGCACTATCTACACTATCTATTTTCAAGATTTTCATATGTTTATAGATCTATTTGATTTTCGCCATATTTTGAAGTTTAAATTTTTCTAATTAAATATGAAAATATATTTGAAGATAATCCTAATAAATTTTCACATCAAAATTACATGTTCAGATGAAATTTGGAGGTGCGCCTTAATTGGATTGTTTAAGGTTGCATCCTTATAGAACTTTTTCAGTCTAAAAAATAGTGCATCTTGCAACACATTATCTACACCGTCCATTTTCAAGATTTTCATATGTCTATAAATATGCTTGATTTTATTCATTTTTGGAGTTTAAAAATTTATAATTAGGTATGAAAATATATGTTCATCTAATCCTAAGAATTTTTTACACCAAAATTACATGTTATAATAAAATTTGAAGGTGCGTCTTAATTGAATTGTTTAAGGTTAAATCACATCCATTAGTTTTTGGGTGAAATCATGCCATCGCAACAGGTAATTCACACCAGAAAATAAAATAAAAATAAAAACACAAGGCCAATTGTATGAGGATTTACCTGAATATTTTAATGTTTTTTAATACTAATATTCTCTCAGCTTGCAAGAAAAATTTGAGAAGAAGAAATCATGCATTCTTTTGCTAATTTGTGTGTGTAGACTACCCCTATTACCATACCATTATGCTTCTAACTATGCTATCTATTGATTGAAAATGCGTCCCAATTTATTATTTTCTATTTGGCCCTAAGGCGAGACCAATGTCGGTATGAACTCAAAGCCATGGGGTTGAGACAAAGATCACTCTAACCCTATAGGGTGGAGACCCCCTTCCCAATCCCTAACAAAAATTGAGCCTTTGTATGACTATCTCAAAAAGAACCAGCCTTTCAATGATACTCTCTCTCACACACACACAAATAAAGAGCCTTGCAATGACAAAACACACACATACACACACACTCTCTCTCTCTCAAAATCAAAGTGTTTCAACCCTAGTAATTGAGAAGGAAGCGGTTAGCATGCGGCCAAGCCCGCACATGTACAAATGCGGGCTTGGCAATAAATATATTTTTAAAATATAGTTTGATCCTAATTTTTAGATTATATATAATTTTTAACATTGAGATCATGAATATGAATAATAAAAAAAATTAAAAATTAATAATAATAATATTATTAAAAAAACATTTGAACTATTAGTTACAATTGGTTTTAGATGGACCACCTATTTGCATCCATCTTTAAGATGGATGCTTTATACCTATGGACTGTATATTGTACAAATGCGATCCAGCCCGCATGAAACACTTGTTCAATTGAGAATAGGTGAGGCAACCTCACCATCCCTTCCCTACATAAATCTTGAATAAATAAGATTATGTTTTTGACAATCTCTCTCCCTCTAGCCTACATAAATATTAGATAAATAAGATTATGTTTTTTATTCTCTCTCTCTCTACCCTACATAAAAAATTTTAAAAAATATTATGTTTTTTACTCTCTCTCCCTCTCTCAAAATCAAAGTGTTTCCACCCTAGTAATTGAGAATGGGTGAGGCAACGTCACCCATCCCTACCCTACATAAATATTAAATAAAGGAAAAGGTTTATATAGAGCCGAGGCTCTAACAATCAAATTTGAGCTTACCTCAAAAAATTTACCAGAAGAGGTTGTTTTGATGCCCAAATATCTTCAAATTGATCATCCCGACATCAAGATGCATGGACATGAGAAAAAAATTGATTTCATATTTTGAAAATAATTTATTTTGTAACATATTTTTGGACCATCAATTTTCAATATTTTCAAGTTTTCATAGATATGTTGATCTACACTATTTTTTAAGCATTCAACTTTATAAATAAATATGACAATATATTTTAAGTCTACAACAAAGATTTCCAATAGTGAAACCACATTTCTCGATACTATTTGAAAGTAGGCTCTAATTTGATTGTTTAGAGCCTAGGCTCTATACAAACCACACCCTTGAATAAATGAGATCGTGTTTTTGACCATCTCTCTCTACCCTACATAAATATTAAATAAATAAGATTACGTTTATTTACTCTTTCTATCTAGCCAACATAAATATTAAATAAAGGGTGACATTTGTATAAGGTTTCAGCCTTAGACTATGGAATTAAGATGTACCTCAAAACTATCCCAAAAATACAATTTGGGTGCCACAAAGCCTATATAAAAATATATTGTTGTCCCCATATGAAATTTATAAATTCCAGAAATGGTGACGATCAAGTAGATCTATAAATTCTTGAAAATCTTGAAAATGGATGGTTCAGATAATGTGTTAGAAGATGAAATATTTTTAATACTAGAAATCCCCTTTTTTTCATGTCTATGAATCACGATGTCGGGACAACCAATTTGAGAGTTTTCCAGCAAAAGAAAGACCTTCTTTAGTGGTGTGCCTTACTCGTACAGTATAAGATTGACAGTTTATATAAATTTTTTCCTTACAATAAATAAGATTATGTTTTTTACTCTCTCTCTCAAAATCAAAAAGATTCCACCCTAATAATTGAGAATAACTGTGGCAACGTCACCTACCCCTACCCTACATAAATAAATAAGAGTACCAAAAACATCTCAAGCTAAGAAGCTTCTTATAAGGGCCATTTTTGCCTGGTCCTTTAACCAGGGCTAGTATTTTCTTTTTTCTCTTTTGTATTCAGCCATTAATAAATGCATATGCCTTAATAAAGATATATTTTGCCATAGTCAAAGATAGAAAATTGTCACAAAAAACCTGACTAAGATAACCCTACATTATATATGCCTTTAATTACTAGTTGCAACCCCACACCCCCTTTTGCTTCTTATTTGAATGGGTGGCTTCCTAACTTCCAAAATAGTAAATGACATCTCTATTGTCTCATTAAATAAAGTGGGTCACTTCATCTCTTCTCTTTGCATGCAATTTTCCATATGCTTCAAACATTAGGCAAATTTTACAAAATGTTCTTAAATGTTACCTAGGGATAATAATTTAAAGGGTGCAGCTTTTGTAATGCGTGGGCTCTATATATTTGATGATGTCACAAATCAAAACCCGACCAATGGATGTAATTTTGAGGCAGAAACCATGGCCATGGCCTGATTACGAAATTTTAAGTTCTAAAATTTAGAGCAAATCGGTAGAAAGCAGCGTTATAGAAATCGACTCGAGATAGGTGCTCACCAGCGGCCTCAGTCGAGTTACTCGAGTGAGTCCAATGGAATTGCGCTCGATTGTGTGGCCATTGTAGAAACTCAGGCAATTATTGAAGGGTGCGGTTTGTATAGAGTTGAGGCTCTAAGCAATCAAAGTGGAATACACTTTCTAATAGAATCAAGAAATGTGGTTTCAATACCGGAAATTTTTGTGAAAGCCTTCAAATATAATTTAATCTCTAATTATAAAATTTAAAGCTTAAAAAATAGTGTAGATCGAGCATATCTATGAAAATCGTCCAAATTGACGGTCCAAATATGCATTACAAGATGAATTATTTCCAAAACTTGAAATTCATTTTTTTCTCATGTTCATGCATATGGATGTCGAGATGATCAATTTGATGATACTTGAGCTTCAAAACAACCTCTTCTAATGAAATTTTTGATGTGCGCTCTAATTTGATCGTTTAGAACCTCAACTCTATATAAACTTTTTCCATCATTGAATCTCACACCAATTAGTCTCTTCTTTTTTTGTGTTTTTATTCCTCACTAGATAGATGAGAAAGAGAGATGATCTAATAAATATTAGTTTTCAACATTTTATGGAGAGTGAGATAGAGAGATGCTCTAATAATTCGTATATTTGGAACAATGTTTCTTTTATGCCTAGAGAGAGATGTTCCAAGTAAATATTCTTTTCTTTTTTTTAACGTTTTATGTGCAGATTGTGTAGGTGCTTGGAGGCGGCCTAAGCCGAGATCCTCCAAGTTTTCTACATTATTTGGACGAATCACTGATTGCATTTTTATACTAAATTCCAGTCGTTACACAAAATCGATGGGCCGTGAGATTTGAGTAGAAGAATCAAGAAACACATCGACATCTACTAATTAAATTTAATGACAAAAGAAATATTCAAAGAAACCAATTAATAATAATATACTGAGGTCCTCTATCGATTATTAATTTTAGTGCTACATTTCTAACAACAAGGATGATTAAATAGGAATAGCCAAGGAAATGCCCTAAAGCGGAGAAATATTTCGAAAACACCATTCTAATAAGACCGTGGTTTTTATAGAGGAGCACCTCAAATCAAATCTTGCAAGCAAAAAATGTGAATCGATCATCTTGAATTCTATGAATAAAAAAAGGATTGATTCGAGGTAATCAAGTGTTCACGGATCTACACTATATTTGGAGCTTAGAATACCTGGTAGAAGTAGATTTGCTCTCACCATTCTTTTGGATTAGAGGATCACAATTTTTAATGGGATCATGAAGTGTGAATATACCAAATTTTTAAAAGGATTCACAAAAAGATTTGGTGACCGTTCTTTTGGATGCCAGAAATGGCTTGAGTCCATAGTGCCGACTCAGCCTGGCCCAGATGGGGCTGAAGGGGTCTAGTCCATGCAAGGTTGGGCCTAATGGATTTTTTCAAAAAATAAGAAAATACTCGGCGGCCGGGCTCAGATCAGGACCCAAAAATATAATGTGGATCCTCTATACATTTAAATATAATCTATAAATTAGGATAAAAATATAATGTGGGATCCAGACCGGACCCAAATAGTGAGGCTTGGCTTAAACTCAAAGTTGAAAAAGATTGAGGGTAACATTGTAATTCCATAGAAGAGAAAGGTATTTGAAGTTATAAAAGTGCATTAATGAATTGTAAGGAAGAATTGGCCGGCCTTTGCAGGCAGGCAGGCAGGCAGGCCGGCCGGCCACATATCCCCTTTAACTTCCAACTTCACTCGTTTCATATAAATGTAAATGTGTCGTCGTCTCCATTGGGATTCTTGAGCACCGTCTGTGGCGTCATGAGGCAATCAAATAGAGAAGTTGGGATGATCTCAGTGAAGGGTGTACCTCATGCCCTCCCCTTAGCACGGATAAAAAAGATCATGAAAAGGTCGGGTGAAGACGTGAGAATGATTTCAGGTGAGGCTCCCATTGTTTTTGCAAAGGCTTGCGAGCTCTTCATTGAAGACATTGCTCAGAAGTCCTGGAATCTCACTCTAAGAGGAAAGAGAAGAACTCTCCACAAAGATGATGTTGCCAAAGCTATTAATGCCACTGATGTTTTCGACTTCCTCATTGACATGGTTTCATCTCATCAATCCAACACTCATCCACAACCCACTTCAAATGTGTTGCAGAGATAGACTATCCATCATTTATTGCTTTTAGGACTCTCCCTCTTGCTTTTAGGAGGGAATAAGGGATTTTATTGCTTTCAGGAGGGATTGGAGGCCTCCCCCCCCTCCTCCTCTGTCTAGATTTATTGCTTTTAGAAGGCATTGGAAGCCTCTCTCTCTCTCTCTCTCTCTCTCTCTCTCTAGATGAATATAGAAATTAATTCTTGCCAAGTACCAAAGGACTTGCAAGATTTAGGCATACTGCTCCTATCTCTTACGGTGCTATTGGCTTCATAGCCATGCATATTCCCTAGTACAATATGGATTGAAATATTCAATAACTCTCTCTCTCTCTCTCTCTCTCCTCTCTCTCTCAAATTGCATATAGGCCCGAAAACTTTACTTAAAATACAAAACCGGGAAAATTTTGGACGAAAATTACGCGAAGGTCTGTGAACCTGCTTTTTTTTTAAAAAAAAATTCAAGATTATCCTTCAGTTTGAGAATTTCATTATCAGCCTGAGGATTCTAACCTCAAACGGACTGGGCACTGTCCCTAAAGCTTTCGCCATTGCCCTACTAATGAAAAAAAGAAAAAAAATAAAATTAATTTGATGATGGACTGAGGGGTAATTTTGAAAAAATAAAATTTTTTTTGTTTATTTCCTCCTATAATCAAATCTTTTTGTATTTTTAAGTAATTATTTTGGATCTATACGTAATTTACCCTGTCTTTGTTTGTCATAATTGCTGAGAAATAATCTATATCATCTCTCACATGCATAGAAATTTCTACATCCCTATTTCTCTCTCTCTCTCTCTCTCTCTCTCTCTCTCTCTCTCTCTCTCTCTCTCTCTCTCTCTCTCTCTCTCTCTCTCTCTCTCTCTCTCTCAAGTCTATCGATTTTTAGAGAATGTTACGAGAATATTCAGTCACAAATTTTCCTGTTTTTATATATCTAAACCCTGATTTATTTTATGTTATTTTTTTGTCAAAACGAAAAAAAAATAAAATAATAGATTTGCCGATGAAATAATCCAATAAATCGTTTCGACTTCTCAAGTTATTAAACTATTTGATTTAGAATAAATAGTCAAAGCGAAGCCTAACTCAAACTCTTCTCCTAAAATATTTGTTAACGCTAAAAAAAAAAATACATTCATTTACTTGTGTTTTTATTTATGCGTTATATAAACTGGTAGTGATGTAACTGAGCTTCGTAACGGGCTCATCGCGTAGTGACGATTGAGTTTACATGTCCACTGCCGTGAAAAATGAGGAAAGTTTCATAAACTACTTGGTCAACGATTTGGCTGTCACAAATTGGCTTTTTTTATGTCGTGAATTTTTGGGGGTCTATGTGTAATGGATGCACGAATCTAACTTTCAACATATCAAAGACACGATATTTGTGCTTGGCACTTTCGGTCCCTGTACATTTTTATTTAACTTTTTTTATTGAGTAATTTATACATGGATACCAAAAAAAATAAAAAAAGCAAAACATGAAATAGACTAATTTTTGTTTTTGGCAAGAATTACATAGAAAATCAATCAACGTGCATTTATTTATTTATTTTTTCAAAAATGCCCCTCGTCCATCCTTGGACTGCTTTTTACCCTGGCTCAGTCCAAAAAGCGGTCGGGACCTTCTGCATAATATTTGTCAAAATTTGACATATTTTGTATTTTTTCTTCTCCTTCTTTATTTTTTTTTATTTTTTATTTTTTTATAAATTCCTCTTTCTTCTTTGAAATCTCACAATAAAAAGTACCTAATAACACCTCAATTCTTACTCAGACACTTTTCAAATGATGTATAGACATGTTATATCGGACAGACTAATTTTTATATTGGTATGTCTAACATGCATATCTATATAGAACCATGACACATGCACACATATTGAAACTGATGTTGTCATTCTTGGCACAATGACTTTGATGCAAAAGCACACACTTTCTCTAGACACTCTCTCAGTCCAAGACACATGCCACTACAGCAGGTCCTCCCTTTCAGCCCATGCATTTATAGATGCTGGTGGAAAGATGTACTTGTACATGGTGTTTTCTCTTATGGGATTGTAACATGGTCTTTTCTCTTATGGGATTGTATATTATTAGACCCACAATGACTACTAACTATTAGCTGTGAAATTAAATGGTTTGTTGCGTGTTATTAAGTCTCATCATTTTTTAATTATATTTTAACTTTGAGCCTAGCTTTTATAACCAGAACAAAGGTGTGGTTCGTATAGAGCCGAGGCTCTAAACACTTATAGTAAAGCGCACTTTCAAATGGCATTGAGAAATGTGGTTTCAATTTTGAAAATCTTTGTGATAGCCTTAAAATATATTTTTATCTTTAATTATAAATTTTAATGCTTCAAAAATAGTGTAGATAGAAAACTGTGGTCTTGGCTGAAAACTATTTAAAATGAATTTCTGATTGATTTTTCCCAACCAGACTGACCTTTTGGAACACATTTGGTATGTAAGGAAACCCTATTAATACAACTCAATATATTATTTTGATCATGTGGATCGACTTCAAGCATATCCTAAAGCAATTTCTCAGCTATCAATGTTAGGAAAGATGTGTGAAAAGACCAATCGAGCTACGATTAGAGCTCGAGAGCTAATTCCATATCCTCTATAGCAAGAAGGAACATTTCAATTCAGCTACGTATCGCCCCTAGGGGTAGCAACAGGTCGGGTCGAGTTCGAGTCCATATGGACCTGGACCCAAAAAACTTTATGGGACCCAGACCTGAAGTTATCGCAATTGGACTCGAACCTAGACCCGACTGGACCCCTAGGCCCGACCGGACCCGACCAAAAAATAAAAAAATATATTTTAATATTGTTGAATAAGATGATAAATGTATACATGTATTATTTAAGATATCTTAAAATATATTTAAATATTATTTAAATATTAAATATTATATTTTGTATAACTAACAACGCTATTCAGATCAGGCCCACGTGGACCCGAACCCAAACCTGAATATTGTTCGGGTCCAATATTTAGACCTGAACTTGACCTGCCAGGTCCAATTTTTAAACCAATACCTGGACCTGGGTCGAATCTAGTCGTCAAGTATGGGTCCATTACCACCCCTAATACCCCCTAGGTGGGGAGATTGATTACTAAGCGTTCCTTTGCCTCAGCTATGTTACCCCCCAAGCAGCACATATTAATAAGAATGGTGATAATGATCTTAAGAATGATGATAATAATCTAAAAGATTACGATCATCATTCTTATTAATATGATAAAGATTAACATGATATATTGTAATCTCTTCCTTATCTATATAGATTTGTTGTAATCACATATTTGATTGAGTCAATCAAGGACGAGTACATAACAATTATAAATAGAACACACGTCCTTCTCTATGGGTGTGGAGAATTTTACACAAATATTGTTCTCCTGTTAACAAAAAGATACATGCTTCTTGCCATGTGACCTTTGATGATGGACGATTCTCCAGAGAAGACAAGAAAATTTGCCAGAAGGATGACTCACAGTCTTTACTTTCTTTTATTATGTCGCCTATTAGGGACATGTTATCAACTAGATCTCAATCATTGTTGCAAAGAAGTTCAGAGTCATTGATAGATGCAGCTATTAGCCACGTATCGAGTGGTGGTGACAATGTTAATCCCACCATAGAAAGACTTCAAGTACACCACCCCACAATAATCAACCACGCCGGTCATCTAGAGATTTTCCACCACGAAAGTTCCTTTCGATAGAAGCTTGGGCATCCTATGGTGAACACTCCCCTGAACATTATTCATTTCTCATTGCACTCACTAAACATACAGAACCAAGTACCTACGCAGAAGTCAAAAAAAACCCCTAGTGGATTGAGGCAATAAATGAGGAATTGCTTGCTCTTTATCAAAATCACACTTGGGATATAGTACCTTGACCAAAACATAAGAATGTTGTTAGATGTAAGTGAGTTTATAATATCAATTACAAGGCTGACGATACTATTAAAAGATACAAAGTGAGATTAGTGGCTAAAGGTTATAATCAAAAGTATGGGTTGGACTATGAAGAACCTTTAGTCCTATTGTAAAGATGGGAACTGTCTGACTAGCATTAGCAATGGCTAATCTATATGGTTGGAGATTACATCAGTTAGATGTCAAAAATGCTTTTTTGCATGGTGATCGCCAAGAAAAAGTCTATATGGAACAACTATCAAGGTATAAAGAATCCAAATGGTCAGATCTTGTGTGTAGATTAAAAAAGGCAATATATGGTCTTAAACAAGCCCCATGAGCTTGGTTTGAAAGTTTCTGCAAAGTCCTTCTTACAAGGGGTTATTCTCGAAGTGTTATAGATAACTCCCTATTTTTTAAAAGGAAAGGACAAAAGCTGATAATGGTTCTTTTCTGTGTTGATGATATCATTGTAACATTGAATGATGAGGATGAAATAAAACGGCTAAAAATAACGTTCGGAGCACAATTTGCTATGATGAATATTGGAAATCTAAAGTATTTCCTAGGTGTGGAAGTTGAGTACATGAAACAAGGTATGAAATTGTAACAATACAAGTCAGCATTGGATTTGTTAGAAAAATTTGGAATGAGTAACTGTAAGCCATCACCAACGCCGATGGTCACAACAAAGAAATTATCTGTTATAGATGGTGATCATGTTCAATATCCAAAAAAATATAGAAGTCTTACATTCACTCGACTAGACATCACCTATGTTGTCAATCAAGTATGTCAATTTATGCATGATTCTCATGAGATACACTTCATAGCAGCTAAAAGGATTCTCTGATATGTGAAGGGTACCCTGAGTGATGGTCTGTTCTTTCCCATTGGCGGAAGACATGTTACCATTATCGCCAATTCTAATGTAGACTGCGCTGAAAATCCTGATACACGAAGGTTGATCTCTGGATTATGTATTTTCTTTGCAGGATCTCTAGTGTCTTAGAGTAGTAAAAAGCAAAAAACTGTTTCACGCTCTAATTTAAAAGCAAAATATCGAGCAATGTTTCTACAGCTATTGAAATCACTTGGTACCGCTACATTCTATCAAAATTGGGTACAAGAATTCAACATGCAATTCTACGTTGTGGTAACCAAAGTGCAATTAAGCTTACCTTTAATCCAGCTCTTCATGCACGGACCAAGCACACTTAACTGGATGTCATTTTATTCGAGAAAAGGTTGAAAGTGGAGAGATTGCCCCTAATTATATTTCAACTACTTGCTGATATGAAAAGGTCTTCCTACTTCACAACACCTTTCGATAGCAAACAAATTCTCCATATTTCACATTGACAATAGTTTGAGGAGGAGTAATAAAAATGGTGTTAATGATATTCAGAATGATGATAATGATCTTAAAATATACGATCATCATTCTTATTAACATGATAAGGATTAACATGATACATTGTAATCTCTTTCTTATCTGTACTAATTTATTGTAATCACATATTTGATTGAGTCAATCAAGGATGAGTACATAACAATTATAAATAGAACACACATCCCTCTATATTGGTGTGGAGAATTTAACATGAATATTGTTCTCTAAATTTCTTCACATACCCTGTTGGAGGATTCTGTTTCACATTCAATCCAGCTTACCAAAATCCAAATCCAGGAACAACAGGGCACAAGAATGAGATAAAAATAGTACCCTTACTGCAATAATCAGTCAATGCAGTCCTGAACGAAACCAACTAACCTTTACTGAATGAAATCCTCCCCTTAGAGAGATTTGATTGATAAACTAGACTTGGCAAACAAGTTTGGGCAATAGTTTCAGTGTATTTCATTACAAGTAATGAATGACGGAGTCATGGTTTGGTTTACCAGATCGGCGGTCTAGACTAGCAGCCTGGGCCGAGTCCACTAGCCAATAAAAAAAAAATGGGGCCGGTTCTAACTTGTTGTTTGATAAAACCGGCCAATTCATAAAAGGAACCAACCAGTTCTTAACATATAAAGGGAACCATGCTGGCCTTACCAATTCCAAGTCCGATGCATCCAATTTGGATCACTAATTGCAAACTTCGACGTCACGCTTATGCAGGTTTTATCCTTTTCGCGTTCTCCTTCTATTTTCATGTTCTTCCCTCACTCTATGTGCATCATTGATGCATAAAAGAAATTGTTTGTCTATAAAGATATCATTTACTATTTATACAAGGAGGTCGTGCCTATTCTCACTCATTGGATGTCAATTGAATGGCTTAGGTTGAGTCACGAAGTCCGAGAATTTTTTTTTAGACCTTTGTATCTGATCATTAACGCTTTTACATCCACCCACTTTGAAATCTAAGGGACAAGAATGATTGTAACCTCATTGTATAAAAGGTAAATAGCATATTTGTAGGTAATCTCTAATAGAAACGCCAATTGATTATATATTGTTGGAAACATTTACTTGTATGGGTTAACCCTATAAATAGACCTAGCATTGGACCAGGCAACCCGATCTGGCCATAAAAAATTAGGTGCGGACTAAAAGATGTGGCCTAAGGGCTAGTGCCAGGGCCAACCTAATGTAGGCTGGGCTCTACTATGCCTTGTAGGGACTAGGTCCAAGCTTGGGCCATGGCTGGCCCCTCCAAAGCCTGGGTCATCGTTAGCCCTACTTATTATATTTTTTGGATCCCAAATTTTAGGATATTACTTCCTCACACTGGCAACCAACCTCAACAAGAAAGGTAAAAAAGAGCGCTAGTGTCACAAGATTGAATAAGGCAATACAATATTGGGAACTTAGATTAAGAAAAGAAAATTTTTATATAGAGTCAAGGTTTTAAACGATCAAATTAGAGCCCTCCTAAAAAAATTTACTAGAAGATATTGTTTTGATGCTCAAATATTATCAAATTGATCATTTGGACCTTGAGATGCATGGACATGAGAAAAAAATGGATTTTAAGTTTTAAAAATAGTGCATCTTGTAACTCATCTTTGGACTGTCAATTTTCAAGTCTTCATAGATTTGCTCGATCGACACTATTTTTTAAGCTTTAATTAAATAATTAAAGATGAAAATATATGTTAATGCCATCACAAAGATTTTCAGTATTGAAACCACATTTCTCGACACTATTTGAAGGTGCGCTTTACTTTGATTATTTAGAGCCTCGGCTCTATACAATCCGTACCTTTTAAGAAATCACAATCTAGTTACGTTTTCTTTTTCCTAAATACTCCATCTGGTTATTCTAAAGTTGACCCCAAAATTTAGATCGAAAAAATTACTTCAAAACGGCTCTTTTCCCTAATGAGTAGGATTACATTGTGGCCTCCTGCTACGACATGAATACACTCTCTTAAACAAAAAATAGAAAATTATGTACATATCCATTATATTTTCTGTTATTACGAAATTACTGAATAGTTTCCATTATTACCTGTCTATCAGTTTTTTTCACGTCAAAAAGAAAAAAAAATTAAAAAAAATATAACTTTACCCTTTTTCGATTGTTGAACAACCGAATTTATAGGATTTTCAATTGTTCAACAACCGAAAATAAGCCAATTTTGGTTCTTCAATATCCGAAAATTTGCTTTTGTAGTCAAGCGTAGGCAAGACTTTCTCTCTTCTCTCTCTACATGCCCTCTCGCACTTTCTCTCTCTATTCTCTCTAATGGCCCTCTCTCTTTCTCTCCTCCATCTACTAGCTCTCTCTACTCGCCCTCTTTCTCCTCCACCTATCGTCTCTCTCCTCCACCCGCCATCAGTTGTTAAGCCCAAATCCACCTCTTTTACAGAGAAGTTATGACAGGTTTTCGACAAAGTTCAATAGCTGTAATGGCAGCCTGCATCTCTTTAATGCCCGGCCAAAGGGCCTCTCGGGCCCGACTTGGGTCTTGGGTTTATTGGTTTTGGATAGATTTAAGAGTAAGGACACCTATGCCGGAGCAGAAGTGGTCGCCATTAGAGGCTAGTATGATGAGTTTCGCATATTGGTTTTTGGTAAAGAAGAGAGAGGGCTTTAGGGAATTCCTTGAAGAATTGGGGGGTGAGGGCGTTTCTTCGAGATGGGTTGTTGAGGTACAGAAAAAAAAATACCAGAGTTTGGAAGCTTGGATTGGATCACTTTCAGGGTTTTGAAGTTCATCACGAATTGGTGTTCCATGAATTTCTAGAGAGAGAGAAAAAAATGGAAATCAATGAAAAAACAGATAAATATCTGAATAGAAAACCAGAGAGAGAAAGGAACGAGGGAAAAGCAGCCGATCGTGATGGTTTTCTCGATTTAGAGAGAGATTGGGACTTGGAAAGATGGAAGAGGTTTCCTCTGTTCGACTTGGATATGGGCGGATGAAAAAAAAAATGCCTAAAGGTTACCTATACCTAAAGGTTACCTATATTTGAGTTATGGAGCGAGATGGCAGATGGAAGATAGAGACGCGGGTGGAGGAGAGAGAGGGCGAGTAGAGAGAGATGGCGGGTGGAGAAGAGAAAGAGAGATGGCTGTTAGAGAAAGAAAGAGAGAGAAAGTGCGAGAGGGCATGTAGAGAGAGAGAGTGTTGCACACCACAAAAGCAAAATTTTCGATTCTTCAAGATTCGAAATTGGCCTATTTTTCGGTTGTTGAACAATCGAAAATCCTATTAATTCGGTTGTTCAACAACCAAAAAAAAGTAAAGGTGTTTTTTTTTTAAATGTTTGTTTTAACGTGAAAAAAACAGATAGACAAGTAATAACAAAAACTATTCGATAGTTTCGTAATAACGAAAAATATAATAAATATGTACTTAATTTTTCCAAAAAAAATAATGTCCCTCAAAAGTGGGGTCTATTCTCGTGGGTGTATCCTCTCATTTATCATCAAAAGATATGCAATAACTCCTGTTATGATTATTTTTGCTTAATTTAATCTTCCTTTTAGAATGCTTTTGGACCGAGAATCAACCACCGGGTTTAGCAAAGGAAAAGTGGCTGGTGAGTCCGCCGACTCATACAATTTTTTACGGTCACTTTACCAAATATATTTAAAAGGTGCATTTTCGATTCAAAATTTTAGGGTTTGATAATCTTAACAATGACAATGATCAAAATTTGGCATTTCTTTTGTCCAAAAAATATAAATTTCACTTTTTGAATTCTTTTCTTAACCGTCCATTTTAATTTTTAGTGCATATAACATGTTTTGACATCCATCTTAGAGATGGACATTAGATAGATAGGGAACCACATGGTAATAGGTGAGTTGGCGGACTCACCAAAACTATGTCCGTGCCCAAATCTCCCTCTCTCTATATATTATTGCCTGGTAGATCGTGCTATGCAAGTGACAGACCTTGCTTACTTGCTTTAACATAAAATAAGAGCTAATAATACACGTTACTAAACCTGGTGGGATGTGGTGATACTGCGAGACCACATTTTATATGCGGCCAAAACATTTCTAGGGTTTTTTTGTAATATGAAATTATTCAAACAATCTAACTATTTACAAAATGAAAGGCTTTGAGGTCAAATTCCCTAGATCCAAAGATTCAATCATTGAGGGGATTTTGATCTCAGGTATTCATGCACCACCAGGAACTCAATTTTTCTTTTTTTTTCTTTTCTAAGTCACTTAAAAAAAAAAATTTATCTTTTTTAAGTCACTTAGTAAAAAATAATCACGGTTGTGAAAACATTGCTAAAATGGCGTATGAGATGTTGCAATCTCCTCAAAGATCGATTGTCAATGTTAATGGCTCCTGGGCAGGGTTGGCAACGGGTCGGGTCGGGTCGGGTCGGGTGAGGTCTGGGTCCGAGCAGAATCCGATCTATATGGGTGATTTGATATGAAACTTGGGATGGGTAGTGGAGGTCAGAGAGGATAATGTCTATGGAAGTTGTTTTATGCGGCTTAGATGGGTAGTTGGTCGTTAGGGACCTTCATCGTCTAGGTTATTCTCTATTTTACACTTTAGGTTTGGTCATCTTTGGAAGGACGAGTATGCATTTTCATACTTTTTTATTCCTCTATTACTTCTCTCTTTGTAATTATTCTACTTTTGGAGCTGTACTCATGAAAACTAATAGTTAAACCTCTAAAAGTCTAGAATAAAACAGTGCCAGAGCCGCAAACTCTAAACAATTAAAGTAGAGCGCACCTTCAAATAGGGTTGGGAAATATGGTTTTAATACTGAAAATCTTTGTGATAGCTTTCAAATATAATTTCATCTCTAATTATAAAATTTAAAGCTTCAAAAATAGTGTAGATCGAGCAGATTTATGAAAACTTTGAAATCTTAAAAACTGACAGTCCAAAAATGCATTACAAGAAGGTCTATTTCCAAAACTTGAAATCTATTTTCTTCTCATGTCTATGATATCTTGATGCCAAGATGATCGATTTGAGGATATTTGAGCATCAAAACATCTTCTAGTCAAATTTTTGAGGTAAGCTCTAACTTGATTGTTTAGAACCTAAACTCTGTATAAACTTTTTCCAAAATAAAAAAACTCTTCATGAAGATACTCATTCATTTTGGCCATTGGCACTAGTTACGATTTAGCTTCACTTGTCCAATCTCGAACCTGATTGAAAAAATCACCGGGTCGATTTAGAATCGACTGAGTTGATATATATATATGATGGATGCTGATAGGGGATTCTATCGGTTCCAGAGGACCCTAGAAGTGGCCAATTCTTGAATGGGATCCAAACGATTCCTAATCACAGGAAATTACCCAGGTCCAATAGCCTCCCCCTTTTAGGATTTTGATCAATTTGAGCCTTGCATTTTCATCTTTGTTGTATTTTACCCCAAAATTCGAGTGCCGTGGCCATTTTTTCACAATCTTTAAGATTGATAAAAGATTTTTTTTTGGAATTTTGGTTTTTTTTTTTCTTTCTTTAGTTAATGAGAACTGCCCGGACTTGTCTAGCTGGCTTGGCCTCATCGAGGCAACTCACACTAGACCAAGTCCAAGTTTATAAGGGTCAGAAAATAGTTAGATAGATCGTCCAACCCATGTTCAAGTCTAGACCCAAGCATTGAACCGAACGGGCGAGGTCTGGGTGCGGGTGGACCTGACCCAATCTAGCTAAGTAAATATAAAGTATATGTAATCTATATAGTAGAAACCGCATAGCTTATATTGCAAATAATATTAGAATAATCAATATTAGTACATAAGATCTAGGCTTTATGAGAAAAAGTAAAGCCCCACTGCAAAACATCACAGAAAAATTCAGTTTTAGTATCAAAAACCCCTATGATGGCCTGAAAATCTATTTATGCCCCTTGTTATAAAATTTGGTGGTTAAAAAATAGTGCAGATTTGGTAGATCCTTGAATAAATGTCCATATAGTGTAGTAAAAAGTAAAACATTTTTGTGCATGAAATCTCCTTTTGAAATTCAAAATTGTCGAAGTTGAGATGATCAACTTGAGGGTTTTCAATGTGGGAACTACAATTTTGTGAGATTTTAAGTGTTGTTGTTCTGTTTTGTTCTTTTTTTGTTGAGGTCTACACCTTATGGTAACATTTTCCTTTAATACCTTATTTATGTCTGGACCCATCCCCACCCTACCCAACTGAACGGATCAAATCTAGGTCCAACTTTCTTGGACTCGACCGAGGTCAAGGTTGGGTTAGGATCCAATTCGCTTGGACCCAACTTGGGCTTGAGTTTCACCTAGAGACCTTAGGGAGGATCTAGGTTAGGGTCAACCAAACCTGAACCGACCCATTTACAGCCCAACGAATTTTGTTTTCCAAACTCTGCTCTACATTGTCGAGCGCGTGTTAGATGGCAGAGGGTGCTGGCTCGGGACTCAGGAGCAAAACTCTAGTATAGTCCTTTCCATTGCAAACATAGTGTAACTTCCCATTGTTTAAACCGAAGTTTTTAGGAATTTATACTTTTTTAAAAAATTTGAAGAAACTTTTTATGCGTTTATAAATTTATAACTCATATATATCTTTCTTTCTTTTTGACAAATATTACTAATTTTTATTCAAACTACGAGAAAAAGATTACATCATTAGCAACAACAAGATCAGATAAAAAAAACACCACCCTTGACCAGTTCATCCGCTACAGTATTAGCTTTTCGGTACACATGAGAGAAAGAAACCATCAGAGACGAAGATAGATCCATAAGCCGCAACCATAAAGACCAAAACTCCCAAAAAATGCGTTGTTCTTTCTTACACCATTTAATCATATTCAATGAATCATACACTATCACATAATTGCTGCCACAATTTTTATCAATAAGGACCTTTTAAGTCATAGAACAACGCACTAAGCTCAGCAACATTTACAGTTCCACAACCTAAAGGACCCACGTAAGAAAAAGGATGTTACCGGAGCTCGTATATATCTTTCTTATACACTTATAAATACATGGTTACATTAAATCATAACTCTTTCTAAATATCAAAGGACAATCGTGTCCAATGCTATGGTATATGAAAACCTCTCGATTAATATATTTGCTTGCATTTTAAAAACTTAAAAGCTGAAAACATTTGGATATTTTAGTTTTTTATTCTTATTATTTTTATCTTTCTTTTATATGTTTTGCTCCGACCCAGTTACTTCGAATAAGGCTTTAATGATGATGATGATTTTATGTATCCCGTTCTCAAAGTTGCTTAATATAGGCTGCATACCAGGTTGTACTATTTATTGCCCTGTATTGATACCTATCAAAGCCAAACCGATTTGGTTTTCCATATGTAGAAGTGTTTATTTCCAAGAAAATTATTCCAAAAAGTTATGTTTTGGCATTTTAATTAATTGAGGGTCTATATGAACTCCAATAATCTGCCCTTCTAAGAGCAACCTAGAAAAAATTTCCCTTTTAGAAATTTTGGCGTCTATTATAGAATCATAATATAAATATTTCAAAAAAGATTTTATATTTTGAGTTTTTAAACACTTGGATATCTATGTTTTTTAAAACTTAAATATCTCAAACAAAACAAATTTGGACAATCGAAGTTTTTTTTGTGTAAGTGGGGAAAGGGCCCCTAGCCTTGGTAGGAAATGAGTCTAGTAGTGTTGCAAGGCTAACCAATTAAGCCCATGCTCTTTCCCTAATCTGAATTCAATCTTAGGTCATTATTTTCTTGTGGCACAACAAATATAATATTCTTTTTATTTTCGTTTCTATCTTATTCACTTGGTTGAGGTGGTCGCATCCTCACCTTGAGAATCTAAAATGCTCATGCATAGTTTTACCCTGAATGAATGATATGCTCATGGCTCCCCTGCTTCCACCAAAGCTTGTAATATCTTGACTTTTGTTTTTTTTGGCATACGTCAGTGGGGGAGAAGGCGAAGAATTTTAGAGAGAGAAAAGAATTTTTAAAAAGGTAACTGTACATACACATTTTTTGTTGTTTTGGATAAGTCAATGGGGGAGAAGGCAAAAAATTTAAAAAGAGAAGAATTTTTGAAAAAATAATTATACCTACATATCGTTTGTGGTGGTTCTTTCATTTTTTATGAACATTTAACTGTACTGGTAGTTCTTTTATTGTATATGTACTGGTAATGCAATCGTGTAATATACACTTTCTTATCTTGTAACATGTAATATATAATTTTTATCTTGTTACATTCTCCTCTCAAAGAAAAAGAGCAATATCTCATTCTTATCTTGTAATTTACTCTTTCTTTTTTTGTATTTTGTTTCTATTAGAAAGCCCCCTACCCAATTTTTTTTAATCTGTAGATCCAATGTCCAAAATGATAGTCGTACATTCCTTACTTTTGCATGTAAAATATGCAAAATAACTTAGGTTCCTAAAAAAATTAGCCGTTTTAGGTTGGCCGTGCCAAGCTAGTGCCTTAAAACCTGGCACTTGATTCAGGAATTGCCTGGACCGAAAATCGGTTCAAACCCACTTGGTATCTTATTGGAACCGGCAATGTTCAGGTTCTCATAGGCTTGCGTAGTATATTTGGCAATCGGTTGGGTACATCACAAATCAAGTGATCCAAATCACTTGGTTCCACAAATTTATAATTTTTATTTTTTTTATTTTTTATATTTTTATATTTTTATATTTTTATAGATCGACCCTTACACCAGAGAAAGAGATTGATTTGACAGATTCTTGGAAAGACAATACCCAACATCCAAGTTTCAAACATTGATATCAGGTAGTATTTTAAAACCAAATTGGTGAGGAGGATTGTTCATCCACAAATTCATCTCACATTGCTGGGTGATCTAAAAAAATTAAAAATAAATAAAATAAAAATAAGACTTTATGGGTTGGGGATTTAAGAGGACCTAAAAAACTTTGAAAAACTTATAAAATGAACAAAAGTTATAAGAGGGGTTTCAGGGAGAACCAGGTAGGATTCATACCATCCTCTGGTTCAAAACCAACTGAATCCTATCCATCTTGATGATTGGATCAATAAGGGTTAAGTTTTTTTTTTTTTTCTTTATCAGTGGGGGGCTGATCAAGCCCTGCTGCATGAGCCACAATGCAAGACCAGTGGTTTAAAAAGCAGATCGGTGACCCGGATCAGGCATCTCAAAAACCCATTCGGATCGACGAATCGACAATTCGGATGGGTGAATCAACGATTCGGATCGAGAATCGGTTGAATCGGTCGGATTAAAACCTTAAAAAAAATCCTAAAAAATTATTAAAATTCATTATAAATGTTGTTTTTTAAGTATTCAATAAGAAATGAGGGTACCCTATCAAAAAATTTCATTTCTTTGCATGAATATACGAATATTGATATGTTCTTTCCCTACATGAACTACTATTTACCATTTAATTTACATCACACAAAAGGATAAACATAGATTATCATGGATTAGTATATCATCATACATGGACTACAATAAAGCATACAATTCGTAACATACGATATAAAAATAAAATGACAGACGACGTCGTTCTTCATCTTGGTCACGCATGTGCCATTGATTGAATTCGCTTGACAATTCATTGACTCATTCTAAAAACGAATCACCCAAATTAGTGGGTACCTAGCTATACCCAAATCCATGAGTGTTAGTGTTTTATTGTAGTCCTAATCTAAAATCCTTGAACATGTCAATCCTTCATGGTCACCTACACTATCATGTTCTTCCCTACCCTCTTGTTGTTTAGACTCAATATGTGAATAATTTGGTTGGGATTGGGTGACCTCAAAATCATCATCTCTCTCATCTTCCCTTAAACCCCCTTCCCACTCTCCCTCATTAGGTGCAATATCACCGACATCTCCAACGAATTGTGGATATGTTAGCATGTTGCTTTCTCTTTCATGCTGCTCATCACCTTCTTCAAGATCTTCCTCACCGATAGCCTCAAGGAACGCTCTATTGTGCAACACTGGCTCCTCTTCTTCTACTACCCATTATCCTGTTGTGTCTGTGACAAATATTGTATCCAAGTCTATCGCCTATAGTCTTCAAGCTTCCTTCTTATTTGTTGCTCTCGGAGGTTTAAGTTGTAATGAACGTAGACTAGTTTATGAAGCTTCTCCGAAGTGAGTCGATTCCTCCTAGTAGTGTGCAATCATTGGAACGTACTCCAGTTTCGCTCACAACCAGTGGCAGAACATGTCTGGGAGAGCACCTTGATTGCTATCCTCTTTAGGTGCATGACTGACCATATATCTCCCACCATTCAGCTGGATTAAAATGCAAAAAGCATTGTAAGGGCAAAAATAATTCATAAGATTAAATATATGAATGAACATTAGTTAGGGGATAACCTGGATCCATCTTAGTTCGAGAATTACTGGCAAGTCCAGTTCCGAAGGATCCTATAGCATCCCTAAACATAGGAAGCTAAAACAAAATATTTCGTTTTAGTGTATTATTCCTCATAAATATAACAACTCAATCAAGTGCTTGCCCAAATATTAAGGAATACCTCTTGTATTGCTGCTACCTGGTTTCGATGACCTCTTTCTAACCTAGCAATAATGTACTGACCTCTTCCATAATTTTGTGGGGATGTTCAGGCGTCAAATAGAAAAAATTTTGGTTGAAATAGTAACCTACAAAATATATAGATAGAGAAATGTCATTTAAAATTTCATAAAAAAATAATTTAGAATGAAACATTCTAATGATATAAATATATATTTACCTGCATAATGAATTGGACGTCCAAATTTGGTGTTCCACCTTCTTTCTATAATCTCGATCACTTTACTAGCAAAACTACACTTCTCTTCAATAGTTGTTTTGGCCCTCTCGATACCTTCATAAATGATGACCATGGTAGCTTTCTTGCCAACATTCATCATTTTTAACACCGTGACCAAAGGGGCAGTGGCCTCTACGATACTGGAACATCAAGACCAGAACGTCGTATTTGAGACTATGCCGTCCACTTTTAGCATGGTACTGGACTTTGAGAGGCGGTCATTTAACCACTCTTCACTAGTAAAGAATCTCTTTATTGCACCTTCAGATTCTTGAAGGGAGTCCACAGTCAAGTAATCTGTCGCAAAGCGAGTTATGGCAAGCCTGATTATCTCTTTTTTCTTAGACTGTTCTCTAAACAAAAATAAAATTTTAGAATGGTTATATATAAATCTTGACACCAACCTCACTTCCTGTAGAGTCTCCTTCACAATTTTGATCTCACCGATCTCCTTTAACATAAGATCGATGATGTGCAGCACACGGGGTCTATACTAGATGTTTTCTCTTATCTATCAACTTGCTGTCCACAGAAACACATACATGCGCATTATCCGTAATAAATTGGACTGCATGCTTATCTCCTACCTCCTCCACTATCTTATCATATAATCGTATGTAGAAGTTTGCATCTTTTTTCGTCCCTGATACGTCTTTACTAGACAAAAAAATTGTACCTTTTAAGAAATAGGCCAAGAAGTTTAAAAACTTATTTTTGCTAACTTTATTGAACCAACCATCACTCATGAGAGTAATGCCTGTTCTTGGCCAACTTTGTTTATATTCTTCAATCCACTTTCTAACTTCCTCCATCTCTTCATCCAATATTAGCTCAATGAGCTCATATGCCGCTGGGGGTTTTATCCCGGGCTCAGCTCTCTAGATTGCGTTTACCGTAGGTACAAAATATAGGCTATTGGTTGCATCAAAGGAGATCCCTTTATCGTATAACCATTTACCAACAGATCTGCCCAACATGTTTCTTGTACCTTTCACCATGCGTTTGAGGGTCATATGTTCTGACTTAGGCTTTGAGAGAAATGGATCTATACGACCATGACCTACAATATTGGCACTCCTAGATAAGCTAGAAACAATTTCTTCAATTGTCTGATTCCTCTTGATACATATTGCCATCAACGTCTCCACCTATATTTGAGTTGGGCCTGCCATACATGTTCGAGCTGGGCCCGCCATGCATGTCTGAACTAGGCCCACCATGCATGCCCATGTCATAATCACCAGGCATTCTAAAACCGCGTTCCCTCTGGTCTGTTTCCTGTAAACTCATTTTTGTGGTCTCCAAGTCATTATTATATTGCTCTTCTGAATCATTCCCGCTTGATGGCGTATATAAACTAGCTATCTCCTTATCCATCCTCTACTTTTCAATTTTTTACCTTTGTTAGCATTGAGAAATATCGTCATCTGCTTTCTCACATTATTAGGGATACTATTGCAAGCAGGAACATCTCCCTTAACCCCTGTCAAGTGTTGCTTGAACCTATGTACCCCACTACTTATCACTCTTTGGCGGTAATTACAAATAATTTTTGTCTTTTTTGTTGGCATATATAAACTAGCTATCTCCTCATCTATCTTCTGCTTTGCAATTTTTTTACCTTTGGTAGCCTTGAGAAATGTCGTCATCTGCTTTCTTACATTATTAGGGTTACTATTGCGCGTAGGAACATCTCCCTTAACCCTTGTCAAGTGTTGCTTGAACTTATGTACCCCACTACTTATCACTTTTTGGCAGTAATTACAAATAATTTTATCTTTTTTGTTGGGATCAAGTCTGACCCTATGTTGTCATGTAGGGTCTTCCGCAGTTCTTGTCATGGTTCAACTGTTTTAATATGTAAAAAGTTAAAAATTAACTTGACAGTTCAACATGAAAAATAATCACCATGTGTAGTGATAATATGTAGGGGTAGTTCATGAAGTTATATTTGTTTTTAAAGCAAAATATTTCTATTGACAAAAATATTTTAGTTCGTACTGGGAAAAATAATTTATTTACGCAACATTATAGATAAAAATATATATCAGCCACTACATATAGAACAAAAAATTTACATTGATATAGTATCAATAAAAAATATATTTACAATGGTATAGTAATTCACAATGCCAATACATATGGACTTGTTACAAATCTTCATTTCGACAAACATGAATTAGTTCCTACTGACAAAAAATATATATTTATGCAACATTATAGATAATAAAAAGTATGTCTAAGTCACACTTAGAATCAAGAAAAAAAGTACAATAATATAGTCATCCATAATGCCACTACACGTATATTTGACACAAAAAACATTTACAATGATATAGTGGGCACGATCCCAACTCAATTGAAATAATCACAAATAGTCGTACATCTCAATTACAAATATGCAAGATAATATAATAAAAAATGCAAGCTCCAAACATTGCTACAACTCAATTATCAAGAACATACATTTTTTGCATTAAAAATTTAAAAATAAAATTGAAAAATGCAAGATAATAGAATTATCATACATGCGACAATTATTTTACAATGATATTCACTTTAATTCCTCATGATAATACAGTTTAACAACATGTATTTTTTGCACTAAAAATTTAAAAAGATTTTTTTTATGCAAAACTGCATTAAAAATATAATACAGTTTAACAACATGTATTTGTTAAAATATTTTTTTGCATTAACAACAAATTAAAAAATATAATTTTGCATTAAAAATATAATAACATGTATTTTTTTGCATAAATAATCTATCAACATGCAATTTTTTGAACTAAAAATTTAACAATAAAAATTAAAAATATTGTTTAATTCCTCATGATAATAAAAAACTGGTCACAATTTTTTGAAAAATCACAATTTTTCAAAAAAATTGATCATGATTTAAAAAAAAAAAAAAAATGCAGTTCTTCACATATCCACCTAACATCAGTCATTCCAACTCAAAAAATCTGCCTCAAATCCAATAAATTACATCAAATTGAATACATGTTTGGATAAACACCAATCTAAGGAATAAAAGCCCTATAATATAAACACATTATTATCAAAATATTAAATAAAATCTATTGAATTGAAGAAAAAAAAATGCAGTTCTTTACGGACATCAGTCATTCAATCTCAAAAATCAAGCTCAAATTGAATAAATCAGGTCAAATTGAATATATGTGATGATAAACAACACTATAACAAATCAAAACCCTATAAATTTAACACATTTATTTGTAAAATATTGAGTAAAATTGATAGAATGGCGGTAAAAAAAAAAGTCCCAGTCCATTTTTTCTTCACAGACATCAGTTTTTTTTTCTCAAAAATCAAGCTCAAATTAAATAAAATCAAATTGAATACATGTGATGATAAAAAACACTATAACGAATCAAAACCCTATCAATTTAGCACATTATTTGTAAAATATTTAGTGAAATTGATAGAATGGCGGAAAAAAAAAAAAAAAAACAAAAACGTAGTCCTTTTTTTCTTCACAGATATAAGTCTTTTTTTCTCAAAAATCAAACTCAAATTGAATAAATAAAATCAAATTGAATACATGTGATGATAAACAACACTATAACGAATCAAGAGCCTATAAATTTAATATATTATTTGTAAAATATTGAGTGAATTTGATAGAATGACAGAAAAAAAAAAAAAAGCGCAGTTCTTACTTGTTTTTCGTGCACCCGTGTCTTCAAATTCAAATTTGATATGTATTCGTCCAAAATACTCACAAATTATGAACAAAAACTTCTGAGTAACACTTTTACGATCAATAACCCTCAAATTTTACAAAAAATGATGCTCTCTTTTGCTTGAAATCAAAGAAATGGCGGAACGCTAAAACTTTTTTAGGGTTATTCACATATCCAAATTTTTTTGATCAAAATCGGTGATTTTTACTACCTTTTATTAACTGAAATGACTGAAAAATTTAAAATAAAACCTGCAAGATTCGATTATAAAGTTGAAAAAGATGAAAAATGATAAGAAAATGATAAAAAATCATGAAAATCGTAAAAAATAATGTACAGCCCATGTTCGTGGACGAATTTCAACAGTGACTCGACGATTCACTATTGAGAATCGTTCAATTTTCTCTAAACGCGGGCGATTCTCTGTATTGCAGTGGAACCGGCATGGCGTCTACCTATCCTCGAGTCGAACATAATTCTCGAACATAATTCTCAAGTCCTGTACAAGACACTATACAAGTTAGACGAGCCGAGCCGAGCGGTCACCAAAGCCACGATGAAATAAATAATATGTGACGCAAGCTCTTTACACAATCAAGCGTCCAATATCCAACGTCCGTTTCATCTTTCCATCTCGAGCCGAGTCGAGCTGAGCCGAGCTGTCACGAACAAGCCACGATGCAAGAATTAATATGTGACGTAAGCTCTTACATAATCAATTGTCGAAGATCCAACGTCCATTTCATCTTCAATCCCCAAGCTTACCAAACTATACGGTCTGGATTATTTGAACGAACTGGGGCCCCTAGTCATTAATGGAACGGTCTAAGCTGACCCCTAAGAAATATAAGAATGTCACCAATATCCCTAGCTTTCTTGTGGTTAGGAAGTCAAACTAAACACTATCAGCTCCCTTCCCGAGTCTAGGAAGTATAAAAAGTTTCCATAAGATATCAATTTTATAATATTGAAGTAAAGTGTATTTAAAAAATCCTTTAGAATGGAGTGTTTTGATTTATAATCCCCTCTACTTAATCATTTGGATCAAGAGATTTATGAATATGGAGGGAAAAAATTCGAACTCTTAAAGCTACACGATAACCAGTTATTAGGATTGTTTATGTTCAAGATTTTCAAATATTTATAGTTCAGCTTAATCAGTAGAATTTTTTAAATCTAAAATTTTAATAATCGGAGATGCAAATAGATTTTTGTCATGAGAATTCTGACATCGAAACTACATCTCTAAATGAAATTTAGATGTGTGCTTTACGTCTACAATATAAGATTGGTGGCTATATAAACCTCACCCTTAAAAAATTTCCCTAGTCGGATTGGAGCAGCACCTCGCGCTTAAAGACACTAAGTCTTGTGTCTCTTAGTTTTCTAACATACTCAAAGGTTCTGTTAAATGTTTTGATTCGACTCAAGACTTGCTTGCTCAGATTTGGGGTATACGGTCTTAGACCCCTGATAAGTCAGAGGTGGAGTCCTACTTTCTTAGACTATATGCTAGAATTTATAGTCTTGGGCCTAATATACACACTCTTTAGTATTATTAAATAGGGAAAGTGTATAATGAGACCATTTCACTTGGTTCAAGGTGGTCACAATTAATCTTGACCATTAGATGTGAAATTAGCTAGCTGCACTTATTTTATTGACTAAGCCAAAGTTCAAAAGAAATTTTTTGAAGTTTCGTGCCGTACTCAAGTTATTAAATTTCACATTAGATGGTTGTAAATAATTGTGACGTCCTGTATCAAAGGTAAATGGTATTGTCATATACAATTCAGTTTTTTTGTAAAAAATCTTCTTGAACCAAAAAAAATAAAAAAATAAAACATTGTGGAGTTGCCGATGTTGTTAGGAAGAAAATTTTCACAAAGCTCAAGATTAAATGATGATATACATTGTCTCTTTCAGTAATTTTAAGCGATGGAATGTGAAATAAGAAGTCATCTGAGATCTATACATGGATAAATACAGGCAAAGAGCACAAACGTACACATCCTACTGGCCAGTGTTTAACAGATCGGTCAGCCGATTGAACTAGCCACTTGCTGAGCTGATTTTGGATTTCGGAATTGGCTATTTAACTGAAAAGTTTTAGATCTAGAAAGAGGGAAAAGGAGTTGTATAAATCCATGTCTGTATGATGTTTTAGAGTTTAAATCATAGAAAAAAACACAGCGAAATGGGTAAACTAGCGAGAATCGGGTCAATTCTTATTTTAAAAAAAATCAACCTCCATAGCCGATCAAGATCTGCAAAATCATTTTTCAAACCCCCTCTATTACCTAAACAAGAAACGTATTTGTACGACAAGATCGATAAAAGACAGTGTTTTAAGAACCTAGTAATTTCTGATTTGGATGCCAATCTGGATAGAAATCGGCCAAGGACCTAAGTCTAACAAGGATGGTGTAGATATCAGCTTGATTCCCCTATAAATACACCCAAGCCCTTGCCCCTCGAACCCCACCCTACCCCAACCGCCCACTTTTTTTTTTATATTTGTTTATTTTGCTTCATTCTTTTCAAATGTTTTATCAAGTGCCCTTAAATCCCCATCCTATAAGCCCCTATTGTAATTTTAATATTATTTTTTATTTTTACTTTTTTTTGGGATAACCAATTTCAACTCATCCATACTCAATTCAAATAGCAAATCTAGCGATCCAACACAGATCTATGAGATAAACAAGCCGTCCCACTGAACTAGATTTTAAAAAACGAAAAAGTTTTTGGTGAGTGAGCCGACACGCTACTTTTATGCGGTCGCCCTACAAAATATGTCTCAAAGATGCATTTTCGATTCAAACTTTTAGGGTCCAATAATCTCAAAGTATGACACTCATCTAAATTTGGCATTTTTTATTTTTTAAAAAAATAAATATCATTTTTCGAACTCCTTTCTTCTCCATTCCTTTTAACTTCTAGTCGACCTAACATTTTTTGACACATATCTTAGAGATGGATGATAGATAGATAAGAGACCGCACGGTAATAGATGAGTTCGCTGACCCACCAAAACCGTGTTTTAAAAAACCAATAAAAGTATGTGCACGAAAACGAGGCTACAATGCTCCATGAAAAGTCTTGGGTGTAGGCACGACATTGTCAATTTGTTTGTGGTAAATGGGGTCTTCCTTTCCGAATAGCAGATAAAAAACTTAAAAAAGAGGGGATAATAACGAAGAAAAAGAATCAAAGAGAGAGTGAGAGTTTGAGAGGAGAGAGAAAGGAGGAGAGAGAGTTAGGGTTTGAGAGGAGAGAGAAAGGAGGAGAGAGAAGAGAGAGAGAGAGAGAGGGGGAAGCGCAAATGGCAAGAGGGGAAGTTGGTGTGGTGGCGACACCATTCACCTTCTTCGTCCATGGATTGGGCGTCATCGCTGCTGTTCTTGTGCTCGTCTGGTGCATCTATTTCAGAGGGGGGCTTGCTTTCTCATCTTCCAATAAATCCCTCATTTTCAATGTAAGTAATAACCCATTTTCCTTTTTTTTATTCCCTGCAAATATAGTAACACCCATTTCCTTCTATGATATAATGATCAAAATTAATAGATTTTTTTTAAAAAAAGTACTCATTTCCTTCTGTGATATAATGATCAAAATTAATAAAAAAAAAAGTATATTTTTTTAATACAATCAAATTATTAATGTATTATCCTTTGTGATAGAAGTAGTAATACTAATTGATCTTGGTGATGGTGCTCGAAATAATTTTTTAGTTATTTGATTTGCCTTTTCACCCTTTTTTTTTTTTTAAGGGTTTGTGGGTTGTATGGTTTCTTATGGATATGATTGGCTTTCTCTCTCTTATCCAAGAAATGGATATTACTGGTTCGCCTCTCTGTTTCTGAGAATAATCAGTTTGGAGTAGATTTTACCCCTGTTAATCAATGAAATTGGGGCTTTTTTATTTTCTTAAAAATGGTTATATGCTTTTTCGAAATTTCGGATTCTTTTAATTTGTGTATTTATTTCAGAATGTAGTGGTTAAGCTTTAGGTTTTCATTGTTTAATTTCTATTTTACTTCTTTGGAGATTTAAGGTTTTCTTTTTTTAACTATTTTATCTTTAGAATTGATTTTCACAATATTCAGTTGAGATTTACTGTGCTTATGGGCTGCCCTTAATAAGTCGGTGAACTTGTGTTTTGGAGGTAGGTATACTCACTAGGTGCCCACGTTTTTCACGAATAAGAAAAGTTGTTTTTTTGGCCCAAAAATAACACTCATTATAAAGGATTTTATTTTAAAAAAAATACCAAAAGATTTCATACTCACGCGGTATTATACTGTCCAGTTACTCCTAAAAGGATAAAACCTTTAGGACCTCAAATTTTGTCATGTGATTTCTTCAATCCATAAAGCAACCTCAATAAAAAAAAAGGGTGCGGTTTGTATAGAGCCGAGGCTCTAAACAATCAAAGTAGGGCCCACCTTCAAATAATGCTAAGAAATATGGTTTTAATATTGAAAAGTTTCAATGAATAAAAGGTGCGATTTGTATAGAGCCGAGGCTCTAAACAACCAAAGTAGAGCCCACCTTCAAATAATGCTAAGAAATATGGTTTTAATATTGAAAAGTTTTGTGATTGTCTTAAATTATATTTTCATCTTTAGTTATAAAATTTAAAGCTTAAAAAATAGTATGGATCAAGCTGATTTATGAAAGCTTGAAAATCTTGAAAATTGTTTGTTCAAAAAATAAGATATAAGATTCACTATTTTTAAAACTTGAAATCCATTTTTTTTAGTCATGTCCATGCATCTTGATGTCGAGATGATTAATTTGATGATATTTGGGCATCAAAACATCTTTTAGTGAAAATTTTGAGGTAGGCCTTAATTTGATTGTTTAGAACCTAGGTGTTATATAAACTTTTTCCATTAAAAAAAAAACCATTGTTGTTTCAAATGGTGTGGTTGTGAGTAAAGTGGCCCATTAGACAGTTTTTTTAAAAAAATTAAACTTTGTGAAACACCCAAGCTATCCAATTGGATATTTTTGTGAATGTATCTCAAGATTGAATATAGAACCTCCAATTTTTGAGGGGTGAGACCTATGTGTTAGAAAATTTAAAATATAAATATTTTTTTTTGAAACTAATCTTCTAGTGATTTTTAGATGGATGATGATGATGATCTTAGGTGGTTGTTGAAACTTTAAATTAAAATTTTTAAAAAATATCCTCTTAAATAGGATGTACAGCTTGCTCCCGCAAGAGCATGGTATACATGCTCCTAGAAATGGTATTTTAGAATATATAATATCTGCTGCCACGCTAACAGGAGCCCTACAGGAAGGAAGGAAAAGCTTATTTTTCTTGGACATAAAATTTAGTAATTTTATCCTATTTTGACTATAGTATCCTTCTTTTGTCCTATGGTGTCCCCCTGTGTTGTGGTACTTTGCAATGGATGAAAAGGACATTTTTGTCATTTTGAATATAAGGGCTGATTAATTGTGGTTTTACTTTTTGCGTTTCTTGGACAGATCCATCCGGTCCTCATGCTCATCGGCTTTGTCTTTGTCGCAAGTGAAGGTACACCATTTCATTGTATTTTCGATCACTGTAAACGAACCTGTATATGGTGTTTAATACACATTTAGGGTATCCATGTCCATTCTCGAGATGGACGGAGGAGATGAACCATCATCCTCTATTGAATATCCCTTAGAGCATGGTTCATCTAGCCATGCGAGAATGGAGAAGGTGGATGCCCCTCAGGATTATTGTACACTAGCAGCACTAGGCATGTGCTATGCATGTTCTTATATGGTGTACCACGAGCCGATGGACTCGTGGTGCAGCCCTACCTAACCAGCACTCTTAACATTTTATGTTAGAAAACAAGAGGGATAATATATTTTTTGTTCACTCGGATTCGCCCAAGTAAACTCCCCTCAGCCAATGCTCGCGTGCCTTGGCTGAGTCAATTTTTTATACGCTATTATTATTATTATTGGGATGGTAAGAATGCAAAAAAACATATAATCCTAAGATGGTAACAAAAAGGTACAATAATCTTTCTAGAATAAGAAAACCTAAAACTTAGGGATTAAGTTTTTAATGAATGATCGAGAGTATCTCTGCTTTTAATAGAGCAGAATGGCATGCCAGGATTCATGTAACGGACCCCAATTAATTGAAAAAAGGCTATGATGATGATGATGTGTAATCCCAAAATGTATTCCTAAGTTTGGATGAAGATAATGATCTTACAAAGTGCGTTGTATATTCTCCGTCTATTTTAATTTAGTAGAAGTATATTTGACATTTATTCTAAGATAGTAACAAAAAGTTATACGACTTTAAAGATAATGTGAAATCAATTCGATCCAAAGTAAAATGGACGGTATCGATTATTGCAACCGTACTTCTACATATAAGGTTGCAATTTTATATAAACTTGCTCCATTCACAAAGAGATAGTTTTGTTTTGTTATTAGATTACGTATTATTTAGGTTTGGAAAAAGTTTATATAAGTGCGGGACTCGAAACAATCAAATTAGGGTGCATCTCTAAAATTTTATTGCTTTGATGCTCAAATATCCTCAAATCAATCATCTCGACCTTAAGATGCATGGACATGAGAAAATATTGGATTTTAAGTTTTAGAAATAGTGCATCTTGTAATGCATTTTTTGACCGCCAATTTCAAGATTATCAAGTTTTCATTGATTTGCCCGATCTATACTATTTTTTAAGCTTGAAAGTTTATAATTAGAGATGAAAATATATTTTAAGGCTATTACAAATATTTACAATATTAAAACCACATTTCTCGATACTATTTGAAGGTGTGCTTTACTTTAATTGTTTAGAGCCTCGGCCGCACTCTTTAGTTTTTATTGAGGTTGAGGTTTTGGTGCATAAATGGACGCACCTGTTCATGTATTGTACCATTCTAGTTCGATAACATCGAGTACCATAATAATGAATCTAAGGAACAAATAGAAAATGACTTTAAAATAAGTCCATTTTTAACTTATTTTTTGCACCCTTCATTTTACCTATTCACGTGAGAATGGGCTCTAAGCAGCCGTAGTTAGTGTGCGGGGGGGGGGGGGGGGGGGGGGTGTGCCAAAATGTGATGTCCCGAATTTTGTTCTTACTAGTCCCAAGCTAAAGCTAACATTTAAAAGGATGTACACTATTTTTAGATCTACAAACATATGGATCTACTGTGTAATGTACTTTAAGATATTTTTCACATCCTAAATCTATGGAGAGCTAGGGTAGATTCTTGCACCCAATGATATATGATAATTTTTTCAATTAAAAGGTAAATAGAAATATTTATTATAGGAAGGGATAGATATAAATTTGGATAAAGAGGTAGGTTGCTCCCCCTCGAGGGCCATCCTTGGCCCTAGTCCCCATAGAACTGGCCCGGCCTTATCTGGGTCAAAGAGGCCCTGGCCCTATCACGGCCAGGTTGGGCCAAAGGAAATAAAATAAAATTAAAGAAAAAATGTAAAGAAAAAGATGGCCCGGTTGGGCCAAACCATACCGGGCCCTGGCCTTGGACCAGCTTAACCCTTCCCAGCATGGTCCTCGGGCCACATTTTATGGCCCATGCCCTAGTCTTTTTAGGGCCGGGCTGCACCAACCGGCCAATGGCCACCCCTACTATGACCTAATATATATAGAATATGTACCCTAGGAGAGTATGTTGGTTCATAGGAAATCACTACTATCCATCCAGGCATCTCTACTAGAGAGATTTCCAGGAAATCATCTCCATAACTCTCAAACTATGAAGTGAAGTCGCTTTACCATGACAAGTGCTATTTCGTGTAGCATCATGAGCCTTGGGTGCTTTCTTACTGTTTGTTTTCTCCTTAAGAAACATGGAAAAGCAGTGCCATGGAGAAAAAAACTCTCTCAAAGTGAAGTCTCCCACGAACCAAACGTGCTCTATGAGGCAATAGTATACTTTCCTGTTTGCAATTGTCCTTGACAAATGATGAAGATCACCTTCCTGGAAAACTGTAATGCAACAGAGGGTTGGATTTTTAATATTTTATTTTATGCCTGAAAAGTTTGACATACTGTGATATCTTTAAGGAGTAAATGTGAAAGTACCTGGTTTGCATTAACAATTTAGTAAAAGCATATTGAATTATATGCACTGTGTGTAAATTTATTCAAAAATAGCATATGACTGAGAAAGGCTTGCATTACAAGATAATTAAAAGAATCTATTTTTTAAAAAATAATAGCATCTATTTGAAAGATGAAACTATACAATGCAAATAAATGTGGAAAGAAAGCTGGAATTTCTATCCCAGAAATTAACAAGTACAATAACTGCCATACGAACATGGAATCAATACCAGTATCTTAAACCCTTGGCTCAGATTGGGACTCACGAGGGTCCCAAGAGCAAGTCAGGAGGATCGACTTGCCCTAGTCTCAGTCAGACCCAGCTACCGGGCCAAGTCAATATATTTAACAAAGAACCTTGAGCATCAATGAGACGTCCGGGTTCTAAGGTTTTTCTTTAGACCCAACACCCTGGCAGGTCCAAGTGACTCACCCCGATGAGACTAAGAGTTTTAAAACACTGATTCTCATAACAGTATGATTGTGGTCCTGGGAAGCCCTTGCACTGCATCACACTTACCACTTAAACAAAAGAAAGATATAAAAAAAGAGATGAGAGAAATTCTAAATTTGAAATCTTCTTTTCTTGTTTCTTTGTAATGCAGCTATTTTGGCTTATAGAATTCTTCCTGGGACAAAAGAGGTGAGGAAAATTATTCATTTGAGCCTCCATTTCATCGCACTTGTGCTCGGCATCGTCGGCATTTATGCAGCTTTCAAGTATCACAACGAGAGTGGGATTGTGAATTTATACAGCTTGCACTCCTGGATTGGGCTTGGAACCATCTGCTTATTTGGCATCCAGGTATCAGATTCAGTTATATTTATCCTTCTAAAATTTCAATCAATATTTAGAAAATAGGAATTGAGTGCCGATTTGAGTCGGTCAAGATTTTGAATTGGCCTAAACGTTTTTTTTTTTTTTAAAAAAAGATGAAACAAAAAGAACGAAAAATTGCTTGGAGTAGGAAATCGCCTGAGCCTTTTAGGGAAACGGAGGATTCAGCAAGGTATACCACCATACTCTAGACAATACATGCAATTCTGTGATTTGGTGCCATTTGGAACTGAAGACTCTCTAGGTCCTAGCCGATTCGGGTGATTATGAGAGGGCTCAACGATTTTTCAATCACTGGTTATATCACTTGTTAAAGTTGAATTATAACTAGATTTTGAATTCATATAACTAAGGAGTCTTTCGATACTCCTGTGGGTGATTACGCTGTGAAGGCCTAAATCTGACATACCCAAAGAAAGAGACAAAATGCTTATGATTTGATCAAAAGTTTCCTTTCGTGAAAGTTTTAAAAAGAAAAACAATTTTTTAGCAAGTAAATGAATTCAAACCAGTTGAAGCCATACTTGAAATTCAAATTGAATTCCTTTTTAGAGGAACATGGACTAGTTGTTCTAATGTGATTTTAGAAGGAAAATGAGAATGGAACATGTTGAGAACTAATCTTCTTAGGGAAGGTAAAGAGTAGAATGGTTTGAATTCGCGAAGAGGCAAATCTTGATTTTTCTCTTGTTTAGTTGGGAAGAACTTTAGTTCATGTAGGGTTGAGAATTTACCCAGTTTGAATCCGTAACCCGAATTTCGCACCCTATTCGGATCTTTGTATGGATCCAAGATTTGGATTCGAATAGTATTTCGGATCAGATCTGGGTACAGGTGAATTCGATTTGGATCTGATCTAATTATTAAAATATTATATATTATTATTTATGTTATATAATATTTTTGGAGATATATTATTTTATAGATATAAAATAATATATAATTTTTTTTTGGATCAAATCGGATTCGGACCCGATTCGACCCATTCTCGACCTTAAGATGAATTCAACGACTAAACGTTGCGTTCAAGATGTAAATCTTACGTAAGGTCAGTCGAATTTCTCATCTTTAATTAGGTAAATCGATTAGAGCACATAAAATGTGTTATCTTTTATCGGATTACTTAACTAACCAAATAAGAGATTGAAATGGATGAGTAATCGGGTCCCAAGTCTTGGAGGACTCCAAACTGAGGAATCACACGAGTTGAATTGAATCGGCTGGTTCTTGTATGGGAGTCGAGCAATTCCCCCTTTGCCGGGCTTTTTCAATTTGGGCTCTATTTTTTCGGTTTGGTTTCATTTGGGGCAACAGATTTGAGCCTCATTGCCATTTTTCCATGATTGCTTAGGGCATAACTAGTAACATCTTGGTGTGACGAGGTCCATGGAAAACAACTTGATGCATTTGATGGCCTTGCCTATATGATTCATCTCAAAGAAGAGAAGACTTAAAACAAACAAAGTGGACATCAATTCTATTTTACATCGAAAAGTTTATATAATGGTGAGGCCCAAACAATCAGATTAAGACATGTCTCAAAAATTCACTAGAAGGGGTTCTTTCAATGTCCAAAAACCTCAAATCGATCATCTCGACGTTGAGATGTATGGGCATGAGAAAAAATAGATTTCGAGTCTTGGAACTAATGCATATTGTAATGCACTTTTGGACCGTCAATTTTTAAGATTTTCAAGTGTTCATAGATCTATTCGATCTACACTATTTTTGAATCTTTAAGTTGTATGATTAGATATGAAAATAAATTTTCAGGTCATTATAAAAAAATTTAGTACTGAAACAATATTTTTCAACACTATTTGAATGTGCCCCTTGCTTTGATTGTTTAGGGCCTTGGTCTTATACATACCATGCCCATGGATGAAGTTTCAATAAGGCCTAGGCATTATGAAAATAAAATAAAGCATCACGTGAAATCCTCGTCTAGAAAGAACTTTCGGCATCATAAATCTTCATGATGGCTTTAAAATTAATTTCCAACACCGACAATAAAATTTGAAACTAAAAAACTGGTACAGATCTTATGGATTTGTGAACACTTATTTTTGGAGCGAAATGGATGGTCTAGATAATTTACTGCAATATACACTATTTTTAGAATTTAAAATCCTAATTTTTTTGCACAACCATAATGTTCAAGCTAAGATTATAGATTTAATTGTTTTTCAAGACTTGAATTGCAATTTTTTATGAGTTATGAGGTGAGAGTTTATTTATTTTGATAAGTCTGCAGCCCTATCAAACAATTTTCCTTCTATTTTTAATTATGAAAAAAGTTTATATAGGGATGCAACCTTATAATGTAGAACTACGGATGCCTCTCAAAAATCCATCGGAAAAGGTAGTTTTAATGTTGAAAAACCTTTTGATTGATCATCTCAACATCGAGATGTATGACTATGAAAAATAAAAAGATTTTAAGTCTTAGAAATAGTGTATTTTACAACATATTATCTATACCATCCATTTCAAGATTTTCATATGTTTCTATATCTACTTGATTTTAACCATTTTTTAAATTTAAAATGTTATAATTAGATATAAAAATAGATTTTGAGACAATCCTAAGAACATTTTACATCAAAATTATATATCATGTTAAAATTTGAATGTGCATCTTACCTCTACACCTACAGAAGCATCTATATATGCCAACTGCACCCTTAGATAAAATAGAATGTGAGCAAATTTTTAATTTAAAGCTCTAGAGAACTTACTATAAAAATTAAGGCAATAAAGAACTTACTATTTTTTAAGGCAATAAAGAACTTACTATAAAATGCTTGAAATTAAAACCTACCAAAAAAATTTCATATTCAAACTTACCAAAAAAAAAAAATTTATGCGACTACAGAAATCAAGGGCTCCTTGCATATAGATGAACTCTCAAGGGTCCAAAAAATTGCTTGATCCGGAATTGGTTAACCTTTTTTTTTCCCCTCAAATATCAGCAATGAGGAAGTACTCAAAAAAAAAAGGGATCTTTTGACCAAGTTTGAATGGGGTAAACTCTATTGTATTGCAGTCTAGTCCGGTCTGGTGCGATCTTGATGGCCTAGAATCACAACATCAAGAACCCGAGAAAAGTAGGTTAACACCAAAGCAAGAGCGTCTTGTAATTTTTTTTTTTAAAATATGAGTCAATGCAAAAAGAAAATGGATCCAATCATGTATCTTTCATCGAACTGCAACAATCTGAACAACGAAAGCTTATGTACAAAGGAAGTGATCTCATTTCGCATATCACTGGCCCAAGTGATTGTGATTGTGATGGTTTTAGGGAGAAATTAAATGAGGGTCTTACCTTATCCGGGAGAATAAGGATATCGAAGTGGAATTGACCCAATAACCTATCCAAAACTTCCAACCACTGAGACATGGTTCTTCCAATTAACCCTTTCCCTTTCGGATTTAGTATTCGACATAAAGAACACTGATTGGGTCCGCAGTCTAGCTCCCATAAAGCCATAAAATAAAATAAGTGACATAGGAACCCAGAATGCATCCCCAATTGCGGCAATGAGCATGGAAGTCTCATAACTATCTCATAACCTTGCTTTGATACTATTGTTAATCCCTATATAAAATAAATAAATAAATAAAAATTGATAAACAATTTATTCGGATCTGTTTTTAAATCATACGAGGGAGTTGAGGTTCCATATCAAATCCTATAGATCAAGCCATCTGGTGACATATATGCAACCTTGAAGTCTTCTTCACCTTCTCTTACTTTTTCTATCATTTTCTCTCTATCTTTTTTAGAGGGGTTAACCTCGAGAACATATGTATTTTGTAACTCTTATATTTATAGTCTATGGGAGTTGAGATTCAAGTTTAACTCATGCTTTAATTCTTTCAAGTGCAGCTAATTAGGATTAACAAGTTGTCACCAAACTGTTTAATCATATGTAATGAGCTAAATCTATCATTAGTTCACTAATGACTCACATAATAGGATGTCATCCAAGTATTCTCACAAATTGATAAAAGATATTTAGAAATTAAATGAACTTTATATATCTATAATATAAAAAATAAATTCTTAAAAAGAATCCAAACAGATTTTTCCTCCCATGCAACATTCTATTAAAGCTAAAAAGTGTTTATGTTAACTACATGATAATTCACGTATATTTCAATAAGGCTTTTGTACCATTATTGAAAAAATAAATTTTCGAGAGAAAAGAACCTGACAAACTACATTTCCAAAAGATCTTAATGTCCTCCCATCCCAAAAATGAAATGGAACTCTCTCTCTTGCACACATGGCTTATGCATGAGCATCACACCCACATCTATACATTAAGCTTCTTACATGTTTTCAATATATTTCTTTTTGACAACAGTTAGTTAATTTATTAAAAGAAGATTATTATATATTTCTTGTGTAGTTAAAAAGGTAGGAATCGAAGGTTTACAAAACCCCTATTAGTTAGCAGCATTAGCCAATTGATCCGGATCCGCCTCATGATTTGTAATAATCCATATTTTTGTTTGACTTGTTTTGCAGTGGTTGATTGGGTTGGTCACATTCTTCTATCCGGGAGGGTCCCAAACCGTAAAGGCAACAATACTTCCATGGCATGTGATTTTTGGACTCTTTGTTTACATTTTAGCCTTGGCCACCGCAGAGTTAGGGTTCTTAGAGAAGCTGACTTTCCTTGAGAACTCTGGCTTAGACAAGTATGGATCTGAGGCCCTCTTGGTTAATTTCACTGCACTTGTTGTCGTCTTTCTTGGGGCCTTTGTTATTTTAAGTGCAGTTTTACCTACCCAAAGAGAGCCACAAGGCTATGCTCCCATAGCTGAAGATTAATAGAAAGGGAATTTATCTTTTTATGTATTGTAATTAGCTATACAAACGATGCTTAAATTTGTATTACTAATATTATTAAGGTTGTTGATGCTTGGTTTTTTTTTTTGGGTAATTCAGTGGGGATGACGAGCCGTTTTTTAAAATCATTAGTGGCACAAAATTGCTGTCCTTGAGGCCATGCTTTGAAGATAACAATGTGAGATCCTTGCATGATTGATCTGAGTTAGATCTTTAATCTCAGCAAATTTGGGTTTGAGGTCTCTCTAGATGGCCATTTTATCACTTTTTAATCTCCTTCCTTTCCAATTCCATCATCAACCTTTGTCCTTGATGCAAAGGAACTTGCTTCTTACTTATTTGCAGTGACATCTCCCCAAAATGTCAGGACTGAGTTGTTTTAATCTGTGATCTCTAAGGCTCATGCAATGTTGCCACTCAAGTTAGAGAGAGAGAGAGGGGCTTTTTCTTTCTATAGGAAAGATAGATAGAGAGAGAGTGAGAGGCTTTTTGTTTCTCAAAGACACATGCATGCTTCTGATATTTCCCTTATAAAGAGTGTTAATAGACAAAAAAATTACACAAAAAGATATTCAGAAAAATTGGACCCTTCCCTTCAAGCAGAGATGCAACTTAGAAGGATCTCCTCACTAACTCGTCCACAACTCAAAAAATCTGACACTTCCATTTGTGGCACATAATTCCTCTTCTCTTTTGCTTCTTTGCTTGTTGCATCAACTGCTCTCTCTCCCTTCTTACTAGCGGCAGCCGCTGCCGTCGCTGCTGCTGCTGCCTTTCTCTCTCTAAACCGGCATCTCACATACTCCTCAGAAATGTAAACATCCATCTCTCTTTCTCTAAAGGGGATTCACTCTCTCTCTCTCTCTCTGTGTCTCTAAAGGGGGGATTCAAACCTTTGTTCAATAGCCTTCAGCTCTAAGCTCTAAGCTCTAAGCTCTAATCCAAGGCAGACCACCCCACTTCTCTCTCTCCCTCTAAAGACCAACAAAAATCGTATCATTCTCTCCCCAACGGGAGGAAAATTAATGCCTCTTTCTCTCTCTAGACACAACTGAACTGAAATGCTTGGGTTAAAGTGAATTTATAAGCTTAAGCAAAGGAGTGGAGTGAGAATTACTATGGGCGTTTCACTGCGTGTGAGGCATAAGGGGGGCTCAAACAGTGGGCTCAAATTGCCCAAATGGACGGTTTAGATCTCTTTGATCATTGCAGTCACGTAGATCGTGGCCGTCAAGCTCAGATTGAAATGTATGTATGCACTGACCAATCATATATTGCCACGTTTTACGTTTTCTCAAGTGGTTTCCAAGCGGGTGTGGTGATTTTTACTGGAGATGAACAGTCCGGATTTTTTTTATCTTGGCTGTCCATTCTGTACACCAATAAGGCAGTGCCATGTGGCACGCGTTTCCTCTTTCTTTGGGAATCAACGTGAACTCGACTTTACTTTCTATGTGCGACATTTCGACTTACATAATTTCTAGAACTGGGACAAGGTTTTCTGTGGGTTGACTCATTTATTCAATTGAGTCCCCTTTCCTAAATCTATTTTATTAGAGATCGATTTTCGAATTGGGAATGTTTCTATATGGCCACATCTAAACATCTTAGCCATTCGATAATCAAACGGGGTCATACCACAATGTCACGACGTCAAACACATTTTTAATTATTTTTTATAAAATATTTTTGGATAAAATTTTAGGCATCCCATGATAGAATTAGAAAGAATATAATAAAAAAACAAATATATTATGTTAAAATAAATCCCTAAAATGCCCTTATAATATTCAAGAGTCTTTTTTTTTTATTAATTGTATCGTATGTGCCCCTGTCAGATCTATGCATGCCTCAAATTTTGCTTCAAAATTATTTGTATAATAAAAATAAAAAATAAAAAACCTATGAGTCGTCTGATCAAAATATGACGTTAAGAACTAGCTTGTGACATTGTGACTCAAGCCATCTCAACCGTCTACTCAGATCTGACGACTGAGACCAGGGGTCACATATACTTTATATTTTTGTGGGGTCACATAGAAAGCTCCGTCGATGGATTAAAGAATTTTAGGTTTGATAATCTATATTATTGTGAACATGAATATTAAAAATGTTTTATGTAAAAAAAAGTAATTTAGACTGTTCATTTATATATTTTGGTGGTAACAACACCTTTTTAACCTCCATCTTTAAGATGGATGATAGTTGCATCAAGGGACGCACATGTAGAAGCATGCCCTCCTTTTCCTAAATTTTGTAGTTAGTGGTGGAAATAAATTTCCATGATATCATAAGGCTTTTAGGCATAGGAGAATTGCATCTTTCGGTATAGTTTGAAGTTGTGACTTACTTTTGATTGTTTAGGGTTGAGACCTTATACAAATGGCACCCATTTAATGAACACAAGCTAATGGTGATCTTGTGATAATCTAGTGCATCACATTTCCTTTTCTTTTTTTTTTTGAAAATTTTTATGTTTTTAATACTTTTTCAAAGCTTTTTTTTTTTTTTTTTTTGCTGTTACTTTACTCGACAGCACTACTCAGGCCGAGTTATTCAGACTCAACCCGAGTACTCAACTCAGGCCTAGACCGAGTATTCGGCCCGAGTCGACGTTTCTAACCCTAGTACCTACCTATGAAGTGTTTATAAGATAGTTTATAGCAATGCTTTCTGGATCTGCCTTGTCCTGGTCATCATAAAGAATAAGCAAACCCCTTCTATTTTATTTATTTATTTATAAGAATTCACTTTTCATGCATTCATTCATCGCAAAATATAACAGTCTACAAAGAGCCCTAAAGCTCCACACAATTATTAAAAAAACAAAAAAAACCAGAAACTAAAACACAGCACTACAAATCCTGCAACAGCTCAATACTTAAAAGTTTTCCAACGAAACACCTTCTTTGGCAAACCTATCAGCTTTCATATTTGATTTTTGACCTATCAGCTTTCATATTTGATTCTTGATATACATGGCCAAATAGAACAGTTAAATTACAGCATTCCACTCTCATTTCTCTCACCAATCTATGTAACAACCAAGGAAATTATGCCTCAGACTTTACCACTTAATAACATTTAGTGAATCGCCTTCTATTATCAGGGTTTGCCAAATTGTTTACCCAATTTAACACCTTGAAGCAAAGACGTCATCTCCGCCCCATTTGCCATTATGGTCCCTATAGGTCCGGCAAATTTCAATAAGACATTTCCAACACAATCACAGATAATACCCCCAATCCCTGCAGGGCTTAGGTTACCCATAGAACTACCATCGAAGTTCACCTTAATCCACCCTTCATTTGGTTTTTTCCAAATACCTACTCTGATCTCTTTAAGGCTTTTTTACTTTAATAAGATATTTAGATAATACATTAGATCAACCCGAGGTACCCCCCACCAATCCTTTATCACTGATAACCATTCTACTGTAGTAATCCTGATTTTCTCTTTAATCCCATTAACTGATTTACTTTGACTTTCAAAGCATCTGTTGTTTCTCTCTTTCCATAACTCCCACACAATAGTTTCTTTCACCACTTTCCAAATACCTTTGACCTTTTTACCTACTTGCTCTAATCATCAATAAATCTGTCGGCATTTGAAAGAAAACCAACATTCACCCCCAAAAAGTTAAACACCCATCCCCACAGCCTTTTCCCAAAATTCACAGTTAAAAAATAAATGGTCTACAGTTTCTTCATCATTTTTACATAATAAACATACATTTGGGATCACTTTTCCTCTTATTCTCAACGTATCCACAATTAATAATTTTGTTTATGATAGTATCCAAATGAACACTCTCACTTAAGGGGAATGGGCCATTGCCAAATCTTTGCTAACCTTTTATCTATCAAACTCCGTCATGTTACATCAAGTTATAAGCAGATTTAACAGTAAATTGACCATAATTATTTGGGGTCCAAACACACCTATCCTTTTCATTAGGACAGTAAAAATATTGCTAAAGTAAGATAAAACACTAAACAAACGTGTCTGCTACAATGCTATTAACTCTCCTGTAGGAACATTGACTGTCCCAAACTGCCTCAAAACCTCTCCCACTTACCATTTCACATATGATCTTACCTTTAGAGTTCACCTCAGCAAATAAATTTGGAAATTGGATCTTCAAGGGACAATGACCAATCCAAATTTGTTGTCAAAATCTGACCTTAACACCTTTGCCCACTTCCATTCTCATATTACCCAAGAAGAAAATTCGATGGGCTACAATCCCTTTCCATATAGATGTAATCCTTTTTACATTTCTTCCTTTAGCAATGATCCCATGTTCCTTATCAGTCCCATATTTCTCACCTAACATGGTCATCCATAATTGCTCATCCTCACTAGCACATCTCCACCACCATATTTTGTAAGAAGAGCATTGTTCCCTGCTTTTAGTCTTTTGATACCCAAACCACCATCACAAATAGGGGCACAAACCTTATCCCAATTAACAAGGTGAAAACATTTTTTCTCATCATATTCTCCCCACAAAAATCTTCTCATAATATATTCCAACTTCTTTATCACCTTACTTGGCAAATTTGAATAGGGACATATAGTAAATAGGTAGGTTTGCTAAAGCTGACTTAATAAGTGTCAAACGACCCCCAAGAGATAACAACTTAATTTCCAGGGATCAAGCTTGTATTGCATCCGTTGTATTAGAGGATCCCAAATGGCCATAGGTCTATTATTTGTAGATAAAGGGAAACCTAAGTACTTTATAGGAAAAGTACCAATCCCACAGTTAACCACCTCAGCAAATGCTCTCATCTTATGCTCATTGCATGCCACACCAAAAATATTAGTTTTCTGGAGATTCACTTTCTACCCTACGATCACCTCAAAACAGTTCAAGAATCTCTTAAGTATTTTTATCGTTTGTTTATGTGTTTTTCAGAAGATTAAAATATCATCAACATATTGAAAGTGGGATACCACAATCCCATTGTTTTTAACTATAAAACCAAAGTATCCCCATCTCAACCATTAAATATTTCCCCCACAATAGTGAATAAGGAAGGGGATAAAGGATCCCCTTGTCTTATCCCTCGTGTAGTCTTAAAGAAACCATTTGGTTTGCCTTTAATCATAATTGAAAGTGTGTAGATTCCAAGCAACCATTAATCCATCTCAACCATCTATCTCCAAAACTGGCTTCTCTACGGCAAAATAGATGAGTATTTTGGATCAACTTTTGGAATAGTTTCATTGCATTAAATCTAAAATAAAAGAGACAACTACTTTCCAAATTAATATAAAAAAAAAAGGAGTTGAACGAGTTCATCAAATAATCATTAGGGTATAGAATAGGTAGTCTCTTTTTTTTTTTCTTTCTTGGTGAGCCCAAGAAGATGCATGCTACATTATAACCTGTGGTAGTGCACGGTATTCCTTAAGAAAATTGTACACTCGCTCCTTCGAGTAAAATATCCATCTAAGAGGATTTGTTTGGTCTGACACTATTACATTGCGACCACCAAATAAATAATTTCAAAAATTTATGAATTTTTGAGTTTCTAAACACTTGGATTTGAACGCACAGTCTAAGTTCTTTCCTGCGATGTTATTTTTTCCAGACCGTTTTGCTCCGAGTTTGGATGCTAGCTTGAGTTTGATCAGTCTGAGCTCAATGCTCCACCTAAAGTAGCCAACTTGTGAGCTGATGAAAACTAGTATTTTCAATTTTCATCAAGCTCACAAAGTAACAGTGTTTTATTTGAAGCCTTATTATATAAAAGATCAAAAGTAGGTATCAAGAAGAAGCTCCCTCAAATTGAGAATTAATGAATGAATAACCTTCATTGTGAAGAAAGCTACGATTTCATTTTAAATGGGAGTCTTTTGTTATTTGTTGTATTTTAAGTTAGTCTCCTGTAATATACTCAATATTAGTGAGTGGCAAGTGGGTTTCTGGTTTGATTAGATACATGGAAGCCAAGAGTTCGAGAGACAAAGGGAAAACTCCTAGACACCTACCGACATCCACAAAATATAGACATATTCTTTCTTACTCAAACAAGTGACAGTGAAAGATGGTTGTCTTCTTAGGAGTAGGTATTCAACTGAGATAGAGAATATAGCTATGTAAGTGGGGCTGGTCAACCCTGATTTGGACCTGATCCGGCGAGTAAGTTTGGCAATCGTCGGTCTCCAAGGCCAATTCTGAAAAACTAGGGCATGAGCCATAAAATATGACCTGAGGACGAGGTTTGTTCCTAGGCCTAGGCCACTTCCAACCCCAGCCCTATGTTTGCTCTTGTTTTTTCATTTTTTTAAATTTCTTGAATCTTTTTAGCCCATGGAGCCCTAGGCCAAGGATCCTTCGAATCTAGGACTTACTTGCATGTGCCCAGCCCTACTGACAAGGTCCATCTGGGGACCTGACCCATCCCGTCACGTCCACCCTAGCGGGTCCATACCTGGAACCGATCGGGTCAACCCACCAAGCACCAGGTCCGATTGTCACCGCTACAAGAGAGGCTTTAATGATTGGATGGAGGGGTTATCCACTCTTGGTATGGCTAGTGCCTCATGAGCCCTTTCACCATCACAATTGCCTCATCTTGACAAGCTCTTCTTTTTCTTGAGTTCTCTAGTTGATGAGCATGTGAAATTCAACACAAACAGCCTGTTGAGGCTGGCACCACCTCCACTTTTCTTTATTATAATTGGCTAATCTTGCTTTGCTTAGATGGTTGAATCCATTGCACTAGTGCTTGTTGCGTGCACTCCATTATGGAAAAAGGATGAGGTTTTATGAAAACAAAAGAAAATCTCACCTCAAATCTTCATCTTGAAAGTACTTTCAGCAATCGAAATATTTATGATAGCTCTAAAATTAACGTCCAACACCGACAATCAAATTTGAAACTAAAAAATGGTACAGATTTTGTGGATATGTGAACACTTATTTTTAAAGCAAAATAAACAGTCTAGATAATTTGTTACATTATACACTATTTTTAGAGCTTAAAATCATATTTGTTTTTCACAACGATAATGTTCAAGTCAAGATGATCGATGTATAGCTCTTACGATGCTTGACTTGCCATTTTTTATGAGCCATGAAGTATGGATTTACTTATTTTGATAGGGCTGCAGCCCTATCAAACCGTCTTCTTGGCAAAAATGCTTAAGACTAAAAGAAGCATGTATCATTGCATAGGAAATTGTTTCTTCTCAAGAAAGAAGGAAAGCTCCATACGTTTGCAAATGATTTGGTATGATTTGGTCAATTAATCAAGCGATTGATGGGGCCATTTATGCTGTCACGCATTCACCATGAGTCATAAATGAGGCCATGTGTGATTTCATGAATGCATTACGTGTTATTTATTGGGTGCGGTTTGTATAGAGCTTAGGCTGTGAACAATCAAATTAGAACTTATCTTCAAATAGTATCGAGAAATGTGGTTTCATTATTGAAAATCTTTGTGATAGCCTTAAAATATATTTTTATATTTATTTATAAAATTTGAAGCTTCAAAAAATAGTGTAGATCGATAGATTTATAAAAACTTGAAAGCCTTGACAATTGACGGTCCAAAATTACATTACAAAATACACTATTTTCAAAACTTGAAATCTATTTTTTTCTCATGTCCATGCATCTTAATGTCGAGATGATCAATTTGACAATATTTGAGCATCAAAACAACATCTTCTAGTGAAATTTTTTAGATAGGCTCAAATTTAATTGTTTAGAGCCTCGGCTCTATATAAACTTTTCCCTTATTTATTTGAAGGGTGTCTTTCTTTTCTTCAGTCTTGAAATATCATGAATGCACCATATTCTTGTAGAAGGCCGTCTATGAGCTCATGCACACAACATGTGTAGGTGCTACATGGTTGGTTGGTTTTTTTTTTTTTTTTTGACACGTTAACGTTTGAAATGGAACGTTTGAAATGGAAGATTGGACATCATGTTGAAGCATTCGCCCCCTAACCACTGATGCCCCAACCCCAATACCACATGAGGTTTAATTTTTTTAAAAAATCAAACTTGGGAGAGTCATCTCGAATTAGTATTTAGGATGCAATGCTTTCAAGGAATGCAATAAGCCTTCTAGGTAAGGATATCGGTTGCAATAAGCCTTCCATAGGGTTCCAAATCCAAAACATATTTTTTTAATTAAAATCTCGTAGTTGAAGTGTCATTCGATTTATATGGCTCAAGCCCAATAATGCATACCCTAGTTTGTTCCAATTTCCAAACCTGGAATGGAGGTTTTTCATTAAAATGAAATCCCTCATTTAGGTTTTTGGATCCAAACAACGTATTTGGTAATTTAGCTCATTTATTCAAATTACCCTAAATTAGGCGTGAAACGAGTGTATTAGAAACGTAATTTGATTTTATGTCAGTGAGGTCAACATGACTTCTTGCCTCACTAAGAGTATGACTCTTAATATAGCAGAATGGCATACCAAGATTCATGTAATCAACTCCAATTAGTTGGAAAACAGTTTTAACGATATAATTTGTATAAGTTTACCCAAACCTGAATAGAGACACAATTTGAGAACCTCATTGTATGTTGTTTGAAGGTTTTAAGTTTGGGAGACATTACTGAACCCCTTCCTTGACATATCCACCGTCAATCTACAATGAACAGTAAATGTAGAGGCTTAAATTTAATCTCTACTCTTAGAAGGTAATGTGCGGACATAGTCCAATAACCCTATCCTCACCAAACACTTCTACTAATAGTTTCCTAAGTGACAGAAAGAGATCCACTTGTTATATTATTAGAATTTTCCCATAAAATGGTCAAAATGAATGAGAGAATAGATCCCCTTGTCATATTTAACTTAAGATTCCAACATTTTATTTTATTTTTCTAAGACACTTGGTATCCAAAAAAAAAGAAAAAACAAAATCTTTTTAATATTAAAAAAGAGACACCAATTATTTTAATTTTTTTATTTATTCCAAAACTAAGGAATGAACACAAAAGATACCTCTAAATTTCAAAATATAGATTCCACAACCACAAAAAATAAGTGGGCTCTCATCGTTGTCCGGGATGGGGTGGTTGTATCTTGATCTCCTTTCAATTATCGTATCCCCCACTCCAACTACTCTCTCTCTCTCTACCTTCCCCGTACTCTCTTGTAACTTTCTCTCTCCTCTCTCTTAGCCTAACCTTTCCGGGTAGGGGTGGCAACAAGATGGCCTGGGCTTGAGCCTAAGCCTAGGCCTGCACTTGGGCCTGAGCCTAGGCTTGGGCCTGAGCCTGGGCTGGCTCTGACTTAGGCGATGAGCCCTGTTCCTGTTTTAATCCCTAGAGGGGCTTGGCCCTAGTCGGGCTAAAAAAAGCTTGACCCTAAGCTGGCCAAATTAGGCTAGCCCCGGGTTAGGGTTATCCAGCCTATGCCTTGCCACATGCTTCCCATTTCCCCTCTCTCTTTATATGCATTTTTTCTTTCTCTCTAACCATGAACTTTCCCCTCACATCCCTTCTCTCAATTTTTCTATCCGACGTTAACGGTGACAACGGGTCAGGTTTGGCTGGACTTGGACCCAAACAATTTTCGGTTGTAAAACTTAGACCCATACTAGAAACCGTTGGGTGTTAGGTTTAAGTCGGGTCGGGTCGGGTCGGGGCCATTGCCACCCCTATCTAACCCTCTCGACTCCCAAGCTCTCTCTCCCTCTCTTCAAAAGTTTAGGGGATTCAAACCCAAAACGTCACCTAATAACACACAAGCAATGCTCGTCTTGGGTCTACTTGGTGCAAAGTTGGTGACACTGCCAGCTGTCCAAAAACATGAGATTTGATCCCTCGCCTAACCGCCACGTGTATAGATAGTGCACAAGAGGCCACGTGGCCTCATTAAGGTATTTCGCTATTTTGTCGGCCGAGTTACAGACCGATTTAATCGGCTACCAACCTTTTTAATACAATGGATAGAATAGTGCCGGTCATCAAAATATCTTCTTTCGTCCTTTTTTTTTCTAAAAAAGACATACGATGTAGTATTATAAGGCCTATGTCTTATGAAAAAAAAAAGCAAATCTTCTCTATGAAATTTTGTCCATAAAATTTGTTGGTCCATTGAAAGTATATATGATGGTTTTAATTTCAATTTTTACTATTGATAATAAAATTTGTAGCTCAAAAAATAGTACAAATCTTGTGGATATGTGAAAACAAGGGTGAAATGGACCGTCTAAATAAATGTCTTACAATATACATTGGAAATGTTTCTATGAGACCCCAATAACATATAAGTTATTTGTGATCCCACTTTTTAGCCGCTCGAATTAAATCGAACGGCTATGATTGTTCACACCACAATGTCATATCAAATACTATTTCATTTTTCTTAATTTTTGTCTAAAATATTTTTTGATGAAATTTTGGGCATCCCATCAAAAAATTAAGGCGAACTTGGAAAAAAAATAAAACAAAAATATTTCATGTAAAAATAGATGATCAAAATGTACCTACAATTTTACGGGGTATTCTGGTAATTTTTCATCATTGGAAATATTTTTAAAATATTTTTATCATGTGCACCCTTGTTAGATCTATGCATGCCCCAAATTTTGCTTCAGAATTACTTGTAGAAAAAAAAAAAAACATAAAATAGTATGAGATGTCTGATCAAGATCTGACGGTTAAGTGCTAGCTTGTGATTTTGTGACTCAAGCCATCTCGCCATCTACTTAGATCTGATGGCAGAGACAAGGGGTCACATATATCATATATGTGGGTGGGGTCACATAGAAAGCCCTCCCTAATTTTAAGGCTTAAAATCCTAATTTTTTTCACAACTATAATTGAAGGCCGGAGACGACAAATTTGAAAGCTATATGATAACAAAACTTCAATTTTTAATGAGTTTTGAGGTAAGGTTTCTTATTTTGATGGAGCCATAGCTCTATCAAATATTTTCGACACGTTATTCTCTTAACATATAAAATATATGGGGAAATTTATTAAAGGGTGCGGTTTGTAAAGAGCTAAGGCTCTAAACCATCAAAGTAAAGTATGTCTTCAAATAGTATCGAGAAATATGGTTTCAATACTGGAAAATCTTTGTGATAGCTTTAAAATGTATTTTCATTTTTAATTATAAAATTTAAAGCATAAAAAATCGTGTAGAACGCAGCAGATATATGCAATTTTGAAAATCTTGAAAATTAACTGTCCAAAACTGTGTTACAAGATTCACTATTTTTTGAAACTTGAAATTTATTTTTTTCTCATGTCCATGCATCTTGATGCCGAGATGATCAATTTGAAGATATTTAGACATCAAAACTACCTCTTCTAGTAAAATTTTTGAGGTGGGCTCTAATTTGATTGTTTAGAGCCTCACTCTATATAAACTTTTTCCTTTATTAAAATGGGAAAAGTTTATATAAAGCCGAGGCTCTAAACAATCAATTAACAACTTATCTCAAATATTTCACTAGAAGATGTTGTTTTGATGCTGAAATATCCTCAAATTGATAATCTCGACATCAAGATGCATGAGCATGAGAAAAAAATTGATTTCAAGCTTTAAAAATAACTGTATTTACCGTCAATTTTCAAGAATTTCAAGTTTTTATAGATCTGTTTATCTACACTATTTTTGAAACTTTAAACTTTATAAATATATATGAAAATATATTTTAAGGCTATCACAAATATTTCTAGTATTGAAACAACAATTCTCGACACTATTTGAAGGTAGGCTCTAATTTAATTGTTTAGAGCCTAGGCTCTATACAAACCGCACCCTATTAAAATACGGATAAAAGATTATCATCTTCTTCTTCCCCTCCAAAGCCTTTTCTCTATACAAACCGCACCCTATTAAAATACCGATAAAAAATTATCATCTTCTTCTTCCCCTTCAAAGCCTTTTCTCATGAATCCGGAAAACACCCATGAAATATTTCTCATGAATCTGTAAAATACCCATAAAATGTTACATTATTTATTATTATTATTATACACATTGTTTGATTTAATTATAAAATGCGAATAAAACATCATGAGTTGAAATAATTATCAATGTATAAAATGGCAAATGGTGCAACTCTCATGAGTGTTTTAACATTATTTTCTTTTCAAATAAAGAAATGTCCTAATCTTCTTGAAGGGGCCACCTAGAGCCCTTCCTCCTTTCTTTAAATTTCTGCAAGGTGGCACTTTAAGGAGTTTGGAATTTTACATAAGAGAAATGTGATGAAACAATTTTTTAACTTTTTATATATTGTATTTAGTGAGCTGCGATTGGCAGTCCCAAGCCCATATGAGAAAAAAAGATGGTTGTATTAGGTTGGTATCCAGCATAAATTTTTTTCTGCATTATAATGATGTGATATAATTGATAATCCATATGATCGCACAATATTATTATATAAAAAAAATTAAGTATTTTTTGAGTGGTTTTTTAAACATGATTATTGACATAAGAATCATCAATAATAAATGAACATCGATGAATTAGTCCGACAATGACAACACTCAACTAGAGCTTCGTTATATTCTAGGCACGTGCTATGATTACAAGCAAAATGTCAGCTGGTACATGATTCAAGCTTGGTAGAAAAGGTTATACACATAAATTTAGGGTTGCTAAGCAGGTTGGGTGGATCAACTGATCAACATGGGTTTAAGTATGGGCCTGACGTTTGTGTGTAGACTTGGACGTGGACCCAGGTGGTTGGAGCCAAGTCCAGTCAATCTGGACCCAGTTGGGTTCACATTGGTCCCAGGTTTACTGGGTTAGGTGCAGTCGGACCCAAATCGTTAGCAGCCTTAAATAACGATTAAAAAATACAAAACGATGGAATAAGCTCGCTTGTGTGACTCCACAAAAGGTTAAGAAGTCCGTTACAGATTGTATGTTGTCGATGATCCGTAACACGATACATGGCATGGGGTTTTCACCAAAACATAATGGGGCCCAACCCCAATGGATTACACACCCATAGAATGGACGGTTGAGATTTTCCGAGCTTATTGGAAGCCAAAATGTTTGATATGAATGATATAATTTCCTAGATCAAACTACCATTGTGATTATCGAGTGTTTGAGTTTCTTACTTTTTCTTTTTCTTCTTCTTTTTTTTAATATGTGAAATCAAGACTTTGTAGAAATGGAACGTGCCTGCCATCCTAACAACTTGTGCATTGAGCCTCTCTTTCTTGAATATAAATTACAATATCAGGGTAAATTTTCAAGGGTTCTTATTCATATATAATTGTCTATATTTGATAACCGACAATTGACTGTTCTTGATTAAATATTGATGCTTAAATATAAATAAATTATATGTGCATAAAAACCTATTAAATAGTGCCCGTTTTAATATGTTATATGATACAATAAAAGTAATTTGGTGTGGCTTCCCTCCTGGTCCAAACGGACACACACTTTTCCGGATTTTATTCGAATATTTCATCCTTAATATCATGAATAACGGCCAATTCCAATGATGCTTTAAACTTTAGTCAAAAGAGAAAAGGAGTTAAAGCAAAAGAGAGAAAAACCAAAAAAAACCAAAAAAAAAAAAAAGAATTCCTCGAAGTTTTTACATAAATGCTTTCAGTATAGTGGGGCACCAAGACAGCAATGAAGCTTCCATTTATAGCTTTTTGCTAGGACCCACAGCAAACTTAAAGGTCATTGAGCTTTTACTTTAGTAGTATTAAAAAAAAAAGATAAAATTATCCGTTGTTGAAAATTAGAACTTTGAAAAGGCCAATGGCACCAAAAGAAAGGAGCACCTCACCTAATCTTCATTAGCATGAGTAGGTTGGAAATCCCCATGAATTGCTTAAATAACCCTCTTTTAAGTAAGATTGTTAGCACCATTTGAGCTTCAACTGTCGGTTTAGGTTTTCATTCACTGACACTTTTGAAAACCACTAATTATTTATAAAACAGGTAGGGGCATGTATTCCCCATTGATCTATCCAAAAAAAATATGACATCGGTTAATATATGGTTTATGTTTTTACTTAAAAAGTAAAGCTGCATCTCAAAACCCCTAAAATCCAACTTTGATGTTGAATGGCACCAGACTCTCCTCCTAATCATTATAAAATCTAAAGCTTTCAAAATATTGCAGATAGCCAAAAAATCACTTGAAAATTGACAGTCCATATTGTTTGCCTCAAGATATATCGTTTTTAGTGGTTGAAAGTTTTCTTTTTTTCTAAATGCACAATTTTTTAGTTCGAAATGATCCATTTGATGGTTTTCTTACTCCAAAGTTACGTTTTCCTCTGGGTATTGAAGCATTAATTTACTTTTTAGTGTAAAGCCCGAGCTTCATTTAAATTCTTTCCACTAAACTCTCTGCAAATGTTTTCCTAAGGCCGCTACTTCAATGGCTAATATTTATGAAGACTTGAAATGATTGGCTTAATAAAAGTGTTGCAAGATGAACGACTTTTAAGGTTTAAAATTATTTTCAAATCAAGAAAGAGAGGATGGATTTTGGAAAGTTCTAGTACCGTCATTGTTTTTTCAAAAAATATTTGGCCTACAATAGTATACAACTGTAGCCTCACGGAATAGCTTTTTCTTTATTTTCTATGCTATCTCGAGTTCAATCTGACTCTCTTTTTAAAATTACCAAGTTGCCCTAATTTATGAATTAGTGCTGACTTCTGAAAATTACATAATTATCCCATCATGGCGAGATCTTTAATTTGAGTGTGCATTATTTATCTGTGGTCTTGAAATTTTATGATATTCAATATGGGGGTGCTTCCCTACAACATGAACCTTCTACCCTTCTCTTTATCCAACCTTTCATTTTGAATGAAGGGTCAAGATTGTCTCAATCACAATGTTACATTTTTGTATTATTTTATTTTTAATTCTTTTTTAGAAAATATTTTGACACCAGATTTTGTATGTCCAATCCTCTATTAAACTCGCACTAACAAAAAATATAAAAAAATATTTCTAATAAAATAAAATGACCAAAATACCTTTGAAAATTTTTATGAGTATTTTGATCATTATATTCTATCTAATTTTTTTAAAATATTTTTAATAGGTGTGCCCAAAAGAGAAGATGACAAGTGCCAAATTTCATATTCATACAATTTGTATAAAAAAAACTAAAAATAAAATACTTTCAGATGTCGGATTTAAGTTCAAATGATGAATAGCTCTCTTTATCAAAATTGGACGGTTGGATGGTAAATAAGCATAGATCTCCTATGTTTTAGAAGAAGTATAGAAACCTTTTCCTTACGTTTGGCTTCATCACATCTCGGGATCTTCCTGTCCAGTATGCTACTACTCTCTCGCCCTTTTGCACTTTTACATTATTTGTTCTTTCACTCTGGCTCATTGAATCTGCTGCATCTTAACCGAAATTTATGTCAATTGCTTCTCTTTATATATTCATGATTGCTTTCTTTATTTTATGAAATTATTTCATATATGTTATTGTTTAAGACTATTAGAGTTTTCGAATTCTTGTCTAATGTGTACGTCTCTGTGCCATCAATGTTTCAAAATCTGGATTGGTAGGATGGATTGTTTACCCACATGTCCATGTAGTTCGTTGGATAAGTGATCTGGATCGGGTCTGGATTGATATGAATAGGTGATTTAAAATATATTAAAAAATAAATAAAATAAAATATAAATTAAAACAGATATTTATAAGGTGGGGACATATAGGGTCCTTATGAAAACATTGAATAAGCATAAAAGAAAAATAAGAAAATATATACAAGGAAGGTTCTTTTGGGAGGAATTGGGTTGAGACTCAAACCATCCTAAAACTAGTTTAGTACTGACCGCTTCGTATCAAATCAGATCGACAATTTGGATCGAAAAGTGCAGGTTTTAAAACACTAATTGCCATAGATTTGTGGCGAGAGACGGTGGCCTAAGAAACGGACTCGGCTTCGAGTGACTAGATTCCCAAGCCCAAGTCAGTTTTAGAACCAATCGAATCGAAGGCAGCATATCAAGTCTGAATCGGTCGATTTTGCGAAAAATAACAAAGAACACCCTGGGATCAAGACAATCGCCCCGATTTTTATGTTCTTCATCAGAAATTGTTGAGTTCCCATCTCGGCCTGTGAGTCGGGAAATTTCTGGATCGCTCCTGAGTGGCCCCAGCATGTTTTTAATTACCGAAAGAAAAAAATAGATTTCAGACGAAGACCATTAGGATTGTACAGATGTGATGCATACGATTTCACAATCAGTAGGCCGTACATTATCTCAACCGTCCATTGTGGACGGATGGGATGAACTTGGCCTTTCTATAGTGGACACTGTGATGGACATTTCACATCAAACTATTGGTCCACAACCTGAGCTGATATGCACTTCGTCACTTGTAAACTACATACGCACCATGCGCATCTTTCCTTTCTTGTCAATGATTCTATATCATTGTACATTTATGCAGGAGTACATTGTACATTTATACCCACCGGATAAAACGTGTCTGCCTGGTATCATTGTGACATATTCCACAAAATACAGAATACAAACACTTTTTATCCGCCAAAAGATTTCTTGCTCTGCAGAAGCATAACGTCCATTACTCCCTTGGGTACAACTCAATCTCCGAGTACTTTTAGGATCTTTATGAGGATGTGACCTCTTTAATACATACGTTATGTTTAATATTTTTTTTAAAAAAATCTTATTTATTATTATTTAAATTTTTTTTTAAGAAGATTATCAGATTTACATCATTGAATTAAAATAGATAATACGGATTATTATAATTTTTATTTTACAATTAAAATATTAATTTTATATAAATTTTTATATCATAATGTTCATTATCGATACAACTCAATCTCAAAGTAGTTTTAGGGTGTTTTTGAAGATGTGATCTCGTTAATACATATAATATGCTCAAATTTTTTTTATTTTTTTTCAAAATCTCACTTATGATGTGTTTAAAATAAGTTTTTTAAAAAATTATCAGATCTACATCATCTAATTAAAATAAATATTACATATTAATATAATTTTTATTCTACAGTTAAAATTATTATTTTATATAAATTTTTATGTTTCATGGCAAAATGTCAAATTTATGTTGTTTTTAAGATTGATGGCTAAGATAAATACTGTTAATATCGAGGTCCACGTAAAGCCCATGAGCATTGTACGGCATCTCTCTCTGTCTCCATCTACTCTACAGGTGTGTTTCTCCTATGGGTGTCATCGGGTCACGTCAACCCATCCAGGTTTGGATTTAGATAGCAGATGCGAGAGATCGATGTGGGTCTATTTAACTTTCATTCATACAATCGATCCCAAGTAGGTAAAAAAAACCATGATGATGATGCTAACTTGTTTCATATTTGTGGCTATGTTTTTAAAAGGTATCGGTATAGATCAAAATGCCTAATTCAAATTAAGAATAAGTAGGATAAATCCAATTTCTATTATATATCCAGAATCAATCAAATTAGTAAACCCGCAAGTTCTAAACTCCATCTTTTATTTTAAGTATTTTTTAATATTTTATTTTATCTTTTATTTATTATTATTATTATTAGGCGATTTAATAAACCGAACGGCCAATCTAAACCGTGACAACACGAAATATGCGACAAAACGTAGTACCGGTCGTTAAATCGAGAGCGAGAGAGAGAGAGAGAGAGAGAGAGAGCTCGCTATTATTGCCTCGTGAATATCTATTGCGTTGTTCGTAACGGTGAGATACAGCGAATGTACCACAATTGTTCCCTAGCCGTCGAGATATTTTTGGCAAGTAGAGAAGTATTTGTCTTTATGAGGTTGTGGATTGTATAGGGCTGACGCCCCAAACAATCAAAGTGGGCACACTTTATTGAAATATGTTTTTTGGGCAGTGAAAGTTTTTGTGATGGCTACGAATTTTATTTTTATATTTAATTATAAAATTTAAATATTAAAACTGGTGTACATTGAACATATTCAAGAATACTTGAAAAATTAATAGATCAGAAATACATTACCAGATAGATTATTTTTAAGACTTGAAATATCATGTCTATACATTTTGAGGCCGAGATGATGGATCTGAGGATTTTTGGGCATTAAAATAATCTTTGCTGGTGGATTTTTTTTAAGTGTGCCTTAATTTAATTATTTAGGGCCTCACCTTGATATAATTTTTTTCCTTTTATAAAAGGAAAAATATCATTGAAGGCTCAAAATCTTTTAGAAAATCTCACATTGAAAGATTATTTGTGAGTTTTTATTTTACCCCAAATTTTTTTTAAAAAAATATATTTAAAAACATTCACACTACCTCCCTTTAATGTTAGAAACCTTGAACAAGCGATAGCATTTCGATAATTTGACTCCACAAGAGACTAACTAGAAGGAGTAAATGCTTTCAAAGTTACTAAAATGTAACTAACATTTCAACTTCCCAACCCTGAATAAAGGCAGTCTGAGCATTTTTAAGATATTTATTTAGGCGGTATATGAGTGAAATATAACCTAAATATATTTTAATATTAATTAGGATATTTTAATTTCTTTAATGTAAGAATGGAGCTAGGGTTGTGGTAGAAGTACCTCTGAACATCACTTAAAAAGTTTTGACCTTCATTCTCACTAACATATTTAGAAACTAACCACTTAAAAAACAATCTATTGAAGTTTGAGCCTGATAAATAAAATAAATGCAGTGATATAATTCACATGTCAAGAGTAATTGTGATCACTTTGTATCAAAAATAAATATTTGTATTTTATAATTTTATAATTAAATATATATCATATAAAAATAAACATATAATGAGATTATTTATCTTTGGTACAAAGTGGTCACAGTCGATTTTTGCCATTGAATGTGAAATTGGGTGTTTGCATTTATTTCATTGATCAAACACAAAATTTAAAATAAAAAAAAAAAAAAAAGGCTTGAGCTTTGTGAGACACTTAAAAGGTAAATAGTTTCATTGTATATGATCCAATTGCATAATTGCCCATATACATATTAGATCGAGGCAATCTAGCCTTGGAACTTGAACTGACCTGCTGCCAGGACCCAAAACCAAAGATCCACCAGGCCCGTTTGCGAAGCGTGGATTCAATAAATATCGTGAAGCCGCCCCCACACCAAAACCGCACCCTTTAATTTTAATAAAAAATGGAGGTTATTCTAAACTAGCAATACAAAAACATGGGCGTTTTTTGTCCCAAAACCACTGAAAACCAAAAAATAACAATAAATTTTTGTTTAAAAAAAGCAGAAATGGTCCCTCGAAAAAATAGGTCCTAAATCGCCGATCATTTGAGGACAAAAAATGAAACACAACAAAAAAAGCAAAACCCTCAAGTAATGGATACACCAACACACGGCCAACACACGGTCACATGAATGCCACTCCAAGTGAGCCACATAATTTGCTGTCAACATATCCATAACAAATAGATATATGTCATGGGAGTCCTTAAAGTATCCTCCACAATATCGATCCATAGTTTCCAAGGTTGAGGAACGAGCTCCCGTGGCTTAGTTCCTTGAGATTATGCTTCACACTAACTCCTTCAAACAGAATAATTACTGGGATTTTTTTTTTAATCTGAAATTTTGTGATCTACATAAAACCATGAAATAGATATGTTTAAGAAAAAAGTCATGGATTTAAGTGTTTAAGAACATAGGCTAGTTGTCCAAAAAAATAACCATCTTTGTGTAATATTACGATGTTCTTTTTTCTTTTTGCTTTTTTCCATAGGTGTGTCGCTAAGTTGAGGAGGTTACATATGGGATCTTATAAAATACTCTAGTTAGGATCTAACTCGATGAGAATAGATATGATGCTCCTGCAACAACAGCCTATAACTTTTGAATATTTTGGGAGACCATAGGGTAAAAAATTGGAACTTTAAAAAGAGAAAGTGAACATGAAAGAGACAAGATCTATGAGAATGTAGATAAAAGTTATGGAAAGGGGAAAAAGAAAGAAAGAAAAAAGAATAAACAAAGCTATATAATAGGGTAGAACCTCCTCAAATTAGAGTAATAGTTCCCACAAAAGGGTGGGTGGGAATCCCATGTAAAAGAAGCTCATAAAAACGCATGGAGTTGCCAACAGTAAGAGAGAATAGCGAATAAAGAGAAGTGCATTTGTGATATGAACCTCACCATTAAAAACTTAGTTCAGGACCAAGTGAACATTGGCATATTTGTTGAGGATAAGGGCAGCTGACTTCTTAAATCCCCTCAACTCCCTATAATAGTGAGACCCAAGTCTCATCTTCCCTTTCCACTTCTCTCTCTCTCTCTCTACAATTGTTTCTCTCTCTTAATTGGTTTTGTGGAGGACAGAGGGTGAGGGGGAGGTGGTTGTCGTTTGAATAGAGGTGGAAGAGGTAGCTAAATTTAGGGGTTTGTAGTAAGTTAGCGGGGCAGGGGATAGAGAGAAGGAGAAGAAATGGGAGTAGAGGAGGCAAAGGCGATGGGTGGAGATGTGGCAGAGGAGAAGACTGTGATTCCTCGAACTAATGAGACTCCACCTGTTCCGGCTCCTCAAGACGATTCAAAGGCTCTTGCTGTCGTTGAAAGTAACTCTCTCTCTCTCTCTAGCGTTGATTGGCCTTCTTGGGCCTTTGTTTCTGGGCTTTGCTGAAAATCTCTCCCTCTCTCTCTCTCTCCATGGTTCTCTCGTTTTGATTGGCCTTCTTGGGCCTTTATTTCTGGGCTTTGCTGGAAATCTCTCCCTCTCTCTCTCTCCCTGGTTCTCTAGTTTTGATTGGCCTTCTTGGGCCTTTATTTCTGGGCTTCATGGTTCTCTACTGTTGATTGAGCTTCTCGGATTTATATTTCTATGCTTTTTTTCTCTCTCTCTGGTTCGCTAGTGCCGATTGGCCTTCTTGGGCCTTTATTTCTAGGCCTTGTTAGAACTCTCTCTGTTTTCATGGTTATCTAGTTTTAGTTTGGTCTAATTAGGCCTTAAATCTGGGCTCTTTCTCTCTCTCTAGGTTTAGTTTGGTCCAATCGGGTCTCTAAGTCTGGGCCCTTTTCTGATCTCTCTCTTTCAAGTTTCCGACCACAATATCTCTGCTTTATTACGAGTTTATCTGCGAAATATGGTTCTATGGTCTTACTTTGGCCATATTTAGGAATTGTATCCTTCCTCTTATCTTCAATCTGGACTTAAATTGGCCTTTTTACGACTTCCTCTTGTCTTTATTTGGGCCCATTATTTCTCAAGTTTCAACCTTCTCTCTCTTCCACCTCTAATCTTAATTTTAACTTTTTTTGGGCCTTCATTTCCTAACCTTTTGGGGACTCTCTTTCTCTACGATTTTTTTCCCTCTATGGTTTCTAGCCTTCATATTTTGGCCTTATTGGGCCCTTATCGCTGGGCCTTCTTAGGAGTCTCTCTCTCTCTCTCTCTCTCTCTCTCAATTTTGATCACGCGGGACCACGATCTCTCAACCTTCTTTGCTGAATTCACCTGATTTGTGTAAAGTACCATTTGATTTTACCAAAACACGGATATTTCACTTTTTTATTCCTGGAATATTACTAATTTTTCTGCTATTCTAAGAGATATTAAATATGCTTCTTTTTACTCTTGATGAAATTTATCTTATAGTTATTATTCCTTTTTAATTATTTTATTGAATTCAGTTTGTTTTAAACTTGTTCCCTTTTTATATTTACTGAACCCATGGCTTATGAGGTCCCCAATTTCTTTTCCTTATTATAAATTTCGAAAACATTCTTAGAAGGGGGGTAATTGTTTTTTTTCCTATATTTTTTTTGTCATATAATCTCTTAATTTTTCGTTTTGTTCGGCATTTAAAATAAAAATCGTTACAGAGGTTGCAGATCCTGTTCCCTCTTTGGACGTGGAGAAAAGCATAGGAGGATCCATTGACAGAGGTTTATACTAATCCCTTGAATTTATTCTCTCTCGTCATCAAATCCTTGAAATTTAATTGCTCTCTCTTCTCTGTCTCTAACTAATCCCGGGAAATTACTCCTTTTCTCTCGATACATATATTCAGATGCGGTTCTTGCAAAGGTTGAGAGTGAGAAGAGAATGTCTCTTATAAGGGCATGGGAAGAAAGCGAGAAAACAAAAGCTGAGAACAAGTAAGATTTCATTCCATCCTTTTTGATGCTTCTCACTCTATGTGTGTGTGTGAGAGAGTCATTCAATCCTTTTTAGAGAGAGAGAAAGAGAGGGGGGTCCACATGAGAGACATGTGGGGACACATTCACGTGTCTAGAGAGAGAAAGAGAGAGCTTATGATCGATAAAATACCGGAAGGAAAATACCATGGTTTTGAAACTTGTGCGAGTTACTCGGCCTTGCTAGCAACAATTTTTATAAAGTATATTTATATTTAGGGTATTGATCCCCACACCCATTTGTACCCATTTGTGTAGGACATCAAAAGATCACCATTAAATATTTGTGTAATATTTGTGTAGGACATCAAAGGATCACCATTAAATTTGGCACTGATGTTTAAAAAAAAGTCAAGTCCCACTACGATAATTGTGGTCCTTTGGGGTCCTACCCAGATGCGTGTGGGAGGATCTCATGGTGTCATTACTCTTATATTTATATGTCACATTTAAGTTACATAAGTCGTCAAGTGTCGCTGGTTATCGCTTATGCGTGAGATTTGGCAGATATCGTGGGTAGAACATCCCGTTTTTTATAAAAACTTGTCACATTTTTTACTTATGAGAAACTTTAAATAAAAACTTGTCACTTTTTTTACTTCACAGAAACTTTTAAAAAATCAAGGCTTAAACGTCCCACGGCATAACCAAAACACCGTTGACTAACTTGTCACTTTTTCTACTTCACATAAACTTCAAAAAAATTGAGGCCCAAACGTCCCACGGCATAATCAACACACCATTGATTAGACTTGTCACTGTTTTTACTTCATAGAAACTTTAAAAAAATCGAGGCCCAACGTTCCACGGCACACCATTGGCTATTTGATGTTATAAAAGTTCGCACTTAATTTACATATTATATGTTTTTCTTCATTTTCTTTTTTTAAAAAATGCACACTAGACATGGGCGATTTACTCGGACTTATCAAATGTGAAATCAGGTGTCTGGAGGTGTGCCGTTAAGATTGCTTGAATTAGAGATATTTTTCATTTGGCTGGAGGTTTGCCTATAATAAAGCTCGAATTCGAGAAATTTTCTGTAGGACTTTGAGTAGAGAAACCAGGCACTCCCTATTTAGTATTTGTGAATTTTGTGTACAAAAGTTGACGATCTCATTATGTACAATCCACATAGTAAAATATTGACTCAATGGGCCTTATATTTGGTGCTTTAAACTAGGATTGATTCATTTTATGTCCATGGATAGGTGTTACAAGAAGCTTTCGTCCATAGGGTCTTGGGAAAATTCGAAAAAGGCAGCTGTTGAAGCCGAACTGAGAAAGATCGAGGTTTATTTTCTGCACTATTACCTTATGTGGCTTTTCTGACCTCCTCATTCTTTGTTTTTTTTTTCCCATTAATTTTACTTGCTATTTCATAGCTTGCATCTATAGAGACTGGTACTATGCATGCTTGATCATAGTATATTAACCACTGTTTGGGAACTGGGGGTGTCCGACTCGGACTCGGACTCGTCCAAGCTCGGCAAGATGCCGAGTCCGCGATATAAATCATGGGAGCTGATTCACCAATATATGATTGTTAACTTGTTTAGCTCTCGGCCTAGTCTCCACCAGACTCAGCTAAATCAAGTTGCTTGAATCGGACTCCAGACCCTAGTGAATACCCAACCAGGTCCTTGCTTTAAAACGCTAATCATAATCCATCCACTTTGGAATGGATTTCTGATTGACCAAACCATACATTGATGCTTTGTGTATGATACATATCATCTTAGCTCTCCATCTCCAAGACAGAGATATCTGCCGGGACAATAATGAGTCAATGATATGAGCTATGTTGATAATGGTGCTGTGATCCATTTTGACTGTCCATTTTGGGAATGGGAGTTTAATAAATGACTTATCTTACAATATGGTTCCTTTTATCCTAGTATAGTTTCTAATCTTTAACCAGAATTGCATATCCATGTGTCAAATTATGAATATATGTATCTAAATGAAGGACACAGGTGTCCAAAGTTAGAGATGCGTGTCCAGACTTGACACAAGCGTGATGAAGTTTGGCAGACCACGTGTCACATGTTTGTCCCAAAGGGTTTCAACTCATATATGGTGACCCATTTGAGATGTGTTGGGTTATGTGTTTGACATGTCAGCATGTGATATGTCCACACTTGACACATACGAAGCCTGCCCAACACGGTTGTCTTCTTAGTTAGAGAAGAACCCTTTCAAGTTCCAAGACAGGGAAAAGACTGTCATTCATTAGTTAATGGCCTTTGTTTTGACCCCCTCATTTCAAAATTCATGGATATTGATCAATTGGAACAACGAGAAAGGCTACAAATGGCTCATGCCAATCACTAATGAAGAAGGTTATCCATTTGGAGCCTACCCTTTAATTTAATCCATGCATCGAGGATCAAGACTTTCTAATGACAAAACTCTTTATGTCCTTCACTAGAGTCATCCTAATTTTCTAGTTTTATATTAGAGATAGATAGTTGGGATGAAGATTAGCTCCGAAGAATGTGATAAAATGGTGGCTGGATCCAAATGAATATGGACAAGGAAAATAAAGGAAAAACAAGGATGCAAGAAAAAAAAATCAAATTTCTTTTAGTTTTTGTTCATGGGCTGCCATATTCTACATGAGTCGCTGTATCATTTATATACGAGTCGCAGGAGGAGAGCGGGCTATAAGTTGTGAAGTAGTAAACAGCTGGAGGTGTCAGTTAAATATTTTCATCCATCTGGATTTTATAAAAAATGGACTGAATAGAGAAAATTGTCCGTGGACATATAAATCTGTAGAGGGATGAAGTTCTCCACATGTAATGGTGGAAGCGACCAATTTATAACACCTGGAAGTGATTTTCTGAGGCCTGTTTACTACTAATTGGCTTATTGTCCTGCACTTTGTCCTTGTTACTCCTGCGTTTGCGAATTTGGTAATCTATAAACGACAACTGTTTTTAATGTTCTCTTGCATCACTTTATTTATTTTTCTAGATCATTTGAATCTCAATATTGGTTCATCATATTCCTTGGTGTTGAGATTTCAAGCCAATTTTCTATTAGCAGGTAAATTAGGAAAATCTGTAGCAAAACATACATTAGTCATTGTCATTCCCCCCCATTGTTGCTTCAAAACACGATTAAAATTTTAGATCGATGCCATGGGCTTTGAATTGGTGTCCAATACCCTGCTATTGAGCAAAGCATGAGTTACTCATAGTTTTTCTGACTGCTTTCACAAATGAACAACTTGAGATTGCAAGTTAAAGGGATCAAAAAGAGGGCTCATGACTACTACTTAATTTGCCATTGGTGTAACAGCCCCCTGTTACATTGTTCAATCAGTGTTCAATTGTGGGTGGTACTATACGAATTAAAATACCTTGTGAGGTCTTTTTTCTTATATTTGTAAAAGAAGGGCCAGGAGTAATATTTTCACTAGTTGCCCATTTGTCGAATTGTGCCAAACGGTAACACATTCTCACGCAGTCAGTGAGAAAATAGATCTCGACCTCTTCCCAGGTGAAGTGTAACAAATGAAAGCCCTCTCTATATTTTGCAAGGGCCCTGAAATTACAGAATGCAAGTTTGGTGGAGAAAAACTTGGTGCGCATAACAATGCTTTCCATGATCGCCGGCCCACATATCAAGGACTCTTGTAATGGAAACTTCAGTGGGCAAGTCTAGAAAGTTTTTTACTCTTTCTGAAGTTGAGAAAGGTTGAGATTGAGGGTTGATTTTGAGGGTGTTGTTAAGTGTTACATGGCTGAATGGTCGTGTCTACAAGTGTCAAAGGTGTCTAGTATTTTGGCCTAAAAAGTTGATCCGGCTAGGCACGTCTCTATAACTATTATTTATAAAATAGAATTATTGTATCTTTGAATATATGTAATGTAATTTCACATTGTATATCACGTAAGAAGTACATTGGAAGGTAGTAAAGCATAGGACGGTAGGTAATGATGGCTCAAGTTTAGACTAAGTGTATTTGTGACGCCCCACCTTGGCTGGTCTTCCTAGTCGACACTTCAGCATGTGTCGATACTTGAGAATGCAATGGCATATATAAAGCAATGGCTTACTGTCATATACTTTACCACCTCCACATCCACTTCTCATGTGGTACAAATGGAGGAATTATATTATGTGTACTAAAATATTATAATATTTGGTTTGTAAATAATAATTGTACGGATGTGTCTAGCCATATCACCTTTTAGATTGAAGCACTAGAGTCCTCGACACTTGGAGGCATTGACATTGTGTTAATATCCATGAAACACTCGTTCAAACCCTAGAATGAGCCCCTTGATAGTTTTTAACTATTTTTAGATGCTTAGGTGTCTTGAAGTGTCAATACATGTTAAAGTATAACCATGTGCGACAGGTGCTACCAGGCAATAAAAGTATGTGATGGTAACATTGGTACCATACTATATACTGAAGAACCATTTAGGCATTCGCTTTTTTGGCATTAGGTATAAACCTCCCTTATAGTTGCCTTGGAACTTGTGGACTGTCAGCTTGGCTTACCACTATTCATGGATTCAACTTCATTGCAATAGAAACTCACTTATTTAGAAAAAGTCGTCGATAGTGGGGGTTTTGTTGATAGTGACAAAAGGAAAGGAAAAAGCTATCTTACGCCATCGACACAAAATGTGGATATTGTTCCAGGAGTTTTATGTCCAATTTGAGTGCTTATTGTCATGTTTGCCCATAAAGGTAGGTAAACATAAGGCTACGATGTGGCTAGAATGATGTCCTAATGGGCCTTTAGTAATTGTCAGTCTTATTTTTTAAAATTTCCCCAACTCTTTTTCTAAACAAATTCTCTTAAGAAAGACTAAGACTTTGTTGGTGAAAAGGGCGAAGTTCATAATTTTTTATTACCAAAATGGGTGAGAATACGTCCGGCGGTCAAAGCTCTACCTTTGTTACAAACTTCTACAAATAGCAACTAATAAAAATGCCGCCTCTAGCCCTGGTTCTACAAGACGAATGAAAATACCTACTTTCTCTTCATTCGTATTGCCCCATTGTGCAAGAGGATGGATGTTACGCCATCAATTGATTAGCCTTTCAAGGTTTGTTTTGGAAGGAAAAGTCTACAATAATATCATTTTCCTTTAGTATGAGGAGGTCACATTTAACCTGGGCTGTTGGATGTGAAATTAGGTGGCTTGGGGTGTCCCATTGACTAGGTTCAAAGTTCAAAAGAAAATTTTTTGAACTTTGTGACACGCCCCAAGTTGTCAGATTTCACATCTGACTGCTATAGATGATTGTGGCCTCATTGTACCACCTTAAATGGTCTTTATAGTAGACAATCCCTTTTGGAACTCAGCGAAGAAGTGTAAGAAAATGGGATTATATACTGGAAGACTGTTTACCTTTGGTACAAGGAGGTCATAATCACCCATAGCTGTCAGATGTGAAATCTGACAGTCTAGGGTGTGTCACAAAGTTTGAAAAATTTTCTTTTGGACTTTGAGCCTGATCAATGGTACAACCCTTGCCGCCTGATTTCACATCCAACAGCTAAGGTTGATTGTGACCTCCTTGTATTAAAGGTAAATAATCTTGTTGTATTTTTTCCATCAAGGCATTGATGTCTAAATTGATTAAAGGCTAACACTATCGTGTACGGGACCGATCTATATATGGGGGTTAAAATAATCGAATAAAAGCACAAATATCTTTTAAAATGCAACAGCTTAATGTTGTCATTGTTTGAGATATTGGACGTAACGAACTTTATAACAAATATAATGGTTGTGCCATTCTTTATTTACTAATATATTCAAGAAATAGTCAACTTTTTTGTTTTTCATGGGAAATTTTTTAAGAAGAGATAGATATACTGGGGTTTTATGGTCCTTTTGTTTCAAATAGTGAAGAAAGTGCTATATTGGCTTTCATGCCAATAACTGAAGAATAATCCTCAAAATGGTCCAATATTTCGCTATACCAGTTTTGACTTTATAGGGTACACTCTGGCACATAGTAGTCGGCAGGGCCCAATCTGTTAATATTGAGAAATATAACCAATCTTGTAGCCCTTTTGGATATTGAATGGAAATGGGCAACTGAAAATAAAGCGTCCATCAGAACAATGCGTGCATCAGAATAGGAAGAAAAGCATCTACCTCAGATAATATCTGTTGGGGTGGCATTTTAGGTAATGCTAGTTTTGTGGTTGAATGGAATCTATGGATACCACTCACGAATGCCATGTGTGTTGGTGCAGTAAAAAACGGACATGGGTTTGTCTGTTGGATGAATTGAAAAATACAAGCTTTCACCTCACCTGCAACAAGTCGCATTTTGTCAGAGCTCTGTCAATGCGGATTTTACCAATATGCAAGCTGCAGCCAAACTGGCTCTAGATTTTTTTCTTTTTTTATGACTTGCATTATTTACTGATAGAGGCTAGAAAAATATGAACTTTCACCGGAAAGGTTCAGTAAAAAGAAAATCAATCACTCATGCCTAGTGATGCATTATCAATGGTTCCTCTATGTTAGGAAAAGTTGGAAAGACAGAAAGCAGAGTATGCTGAGAAAATGAAGAACAAAATTGCTCTAATCCACAAGGAGGCTGAGGAGAAGAGAGCCATGACTGAAGCAAAACGTGGTGAAGAATTGCTCAAGGCCGAGGAGACAGCCGCGAAGTATAGGGCCACCGGCCTTGCCCCAAAGAAGCTAATAGGCTGTTTTGGTGGTTAGAAAAGCCCTCTTTCTTTTTACATTTGCTTATTTTTTTTTCTCTTTTACCCATCGTTTGTGCTTAAAGCATGTTGATTTGATCTGGCGTTCTTTTGGGGGTTTTATGTTAATTTTTCCAGTGGTGTGTCCATGTATGTAGGTATGTATGTGTGTATTTTATGTATTTATATTTGTTGTACAATTAAGGGGTGTATGTCCAGGTCTCCTACTTAATTGCATAGGACCAACATGTGTTTATGATTTACAAGAATTTGTTATTGAAGCAAATCTTTGTGTGTGCAAACATATACACGTGTGTTATTGAGAGACAGATAATGCACTTGAATGTGACCTTGAGTACGAGATCTACCTCTTTTTGTATCTTAGGATTCTAGATTTTAACATATGAGGGTTTATGGTCTTATTAAGAGTATGAATTTTAATAAAGCAGAATGGTAGATCAGGATTAGTGTAGCGGATTTTAATTAGTTGGAAAGAAGTTTTGATGATAATGATTCAAGATTTTAAGGTGGCGTGATAAAAGGGGGATGTATGACTCTTAAGAAGGGTTTTTAAATGTTTAATTTGTTAGGGGAAAGTAGTGGAAATGTTTAAAACAATGATTCATACACTAGGTATCCATTGATCCCCTCGAAACAAAAGTTTTGAATGCTTTAATTGTGGATCGATTACAGGAAAATTTTATTGTACATCTCTAGACAAGTCAGTCTACACGGTACTTGGGATCTGAAGCATACCTTTAAGTCACCCCAAACTCTTTTTCACTTTAGATCCGTGATTTTGCAGCTCAAAAAGAATTTCAAATTTGATGGTGTATGAAAACTAAAACGACAAGACCAAAAGAACAGGAGAGGATGGATTATTTTGAAGGACCAAATTCCATTCTCTTTCTGGTTTTGCATCGTGGTCGAGATTATTGACCGATAAATTTTGAAAACATAACCCATGTCTAAGTTGGATTTTCTGAAAACATAACCCATGTCTAAGTTGGATTTTAGGATGAAACCGCCTTTGAACATGTAGCGTCGACACGTTAAAACCCTATGCTAAATAAAAAAAGTACTTGTTAGAGATGGATATAAGAAGTTCATTTATTGGAGATGATTGTTTTAATTATTAATCAACAAAATAATTTTTAAGCCCTTCCTGTTTTCAAATGTAGCATTTATTATTGAAATATGGGATTGAGAGAGGGGGATGTCCTATTCTGAGATAACATGAACACATTCCAATGCCATGTTGGAACAGGAAAGATGATTATCATACTCTTAGGTTGCCAATTTTTTTCAATGGGAAATGAGGGAAGTGCCTTTTTGGTTGATCTAACCACTATAATAAAATAAATAAAGGAATAAGAATTAGAAAAATGCGAAATATCCTCATTTAGTATGGTATTACAGCTCAAATTTGAAATCAAGATTAGATACACCTAAAAAACAACCAACTGCAATCGTTTTTTAAGCTTTTTGAAGGTTCAAAGTGGACTCCTAGTCTTGGACATTTTGTCATCTATCCTTATTTGAAGGTTACATCTCTTTATCTATTAATGAGAATGTGACCTTCCCACATTCCATCCGAAACACCGTAATACCAGCTTCATTATGGAAATATTTTCAATCAGCCATATCTATACTACTTTTAAAAAGATTTTTTTGACTTTTTTTAATAATGAGTAAATATTTATTAAATCACAAATATTCCCTTCCAATAGGCTAGTCTTAATGTAGTTTTTATATTTGTAAGGGCATCTTCTTCTTGTAAAAAATTTTTAAGTATGAAATTTTGAGTTCACTCTGTGTATGGGTTTTAGAAGTTTGCAACCTTAAACAATCCAATTAACCCGTAGCTCCAAATTTTATCATAACATGTAATTTTAGTTTAAAACATTCTTAAGATTATATGAAAATCTATTTTCATATGTAATTATAAAATTTTATACTCTAAAAATGTTTAAAATCAAGTAGATATATAAATATATGAAAATATTGAAAATGGACGATCTAGATAATGTGGTGCAAGATGCATTATTTTTGGGACTCAAAATCTTTTTCTTTTGTCATATTCATACATCTCAATATTCAGATTATCAATTAGAAGGTTTTTTAATATTAAAACAACATTTTTTGATGGACTTTTTAGGTGCATCTATAATTCCACATTTTAAGGTTGCAACCTTATATGAACTTTTTCCATATATAGGGAAAGTTTAAAGTGAGAGCATTTACCTTTGGTACAAGGTTGTTACATTAATCTTGACCATTAGATGTGAAATTGAGTAGCTACAATTATTCTATTGACCAAGCTCAAACTTCAAAAGAAATTTTCTCAAACTTTGTGAAACATCCAAGCTATCAAATTCCACATCAGATGGTTGTAAGTAATTGTGACTGTCTTGTATGAATGGTAAATGATATATATATATATATATATATATATGGGCAATGATATCATGCAACCATTGTATGGTAATATGATGCAACAATGTTAAAAAACCATTTTATAGCCATTTGTTTGATCCAAATTTTGAAATATACACTCTTTTCATTCTAATGAACAATCACAAAAAAATAAAAAATTGAAAACACAATCTAGGAAGTATTTTTTTAGCCCAATTAACATAGGCCGTTCATTTTGGTGAGATACTGAGATCTAGGCTTTAGAAGGATTTTTTCATTTCCAATTTTTTTGGATGATTTTATTATCATTAGATGAACAATATTAAAAAAGAAAAAAATGATTTTGAGTTTATAAAGGCTAAGATCTTGAAATTCACAAAATGAATGATTTAGATTCGTTTTTTGAGATGACTCATTTGGACCATATATAGGGTTAAAATTGAACTTTTTTTTTTTTGGGTATTTATTATTGAGATGAAGAGAGTGTGTGTGTAAAATTTGAGTTCATTCAAATACCACAAACATTGTTTTTTAGAAGTGTCGTTGCATTATACTATAATACAACCATTGCATTGGATCATTGCTCTCTCTCTCTCTCGCTCTCTCTCTATCTCTCTCTCTCTTTATATATATATATATATATATATATATATTGTTTTGTTTGCAATTGTTCATTAGAATGAAAAGAGTGTATATTTTTTTGCGATTGTTCATTAGAATGAAGAGAGTGTATATTTCAAAATTTGGATCAAACAAATGGCCATAACATGGTTTTTGAAGCTTGTTGCATCATATTACGATACAATCATTTCTCATATATATATATAATGTCCAAATTATATTAAGTATAATGTTAAATTACTCCATGGTGTGAGCACGCTAACATAACCCTTTAAATTTTTTTTATTAAAATACTCATAAAAGTTGAACTATTTGTTGTTTTACCCATTTGTTACCATTCTAACTCATGATCATGTTTTTTTATTTATGAACATTTTAAATAAACCAAAAGATATGAGTAGAATGTTAAATAGTTCATTGTCTATGGGTATTAAGTAAATTTTCCCTAATTTTTATTTATATGAAAATTAAAATATTAAAATCTAATATCCAATTAATAGCTTTCACTCATATTTCAAAGTTCTTACATGCTGCTTTTCATTTACTTTTATCTAAGTAACATTTCTTTTTCTTTTTTTTGGATAATTTAGTGGAGAAGACATGCCCTATCCGCTTTTTTAGCTAGATAAAGAGTTAGATTTTTTAAAGTGTTAATAAAGTGGTATTAGTGGTAGAAATGAAAACCGTAATGTGGTGACTAAGTCTAGGGTGGCTATGCCCCAGCCCCTTCCCTAAGTAAGTAACATTAAACTATAAGTTTCTAAATTGCTATCAAATTACAAAATTAAAGTACCAAACCTTAGTATCTAATCTAATTTTTAAAGCTTTAGATAGTATCCAATTTTGATAGCTTTAACTCACATATCCGCCATCAATTCCTTGCTTTTCATTCGGTTTAGTGAGACATTTCTTTTCAAATATGAATTACTAATTTTTCTTTGAGTAAGGTCTGTATAAGTCTCTAATCGGATAGAGACTGAACCTTTCCCTTGCCCCAACTTAACCAATTCATTGGTTAGGACTAGGGAGTCGCACTAATTTAGGTAGACCTTATTTTTTGAAAAATAAAGAAATAAATACATTTATTAGAGATAATTATTACTAGAATAAGAAATTCTACAAGGTTATTTATGACACTATTCTCGTGATCATGTGTTTCTTTATGGGAATTTTGAAATTAAATAAAATAAAGTACATACAATGTTAAATAGTTCATCTGATATAGATATTTTAATAAGTTTTTCCTAAAAAAAAAACAAAAAATTGTATAATAAGACCATTTATAATTGATACATAGAAGTCACGATTAATCTTTGATCATTAGATGTATAATTGGATCATTATCAATGTCAAAGTTTTTTTTTCAACTAATTGAGGTAAGTTATACAAATTTTAATCTATAATTATGCTTTATTAAGAGTCATATACTTTTAGTAAACTTTTGCTCATTTATCACTTTTTTCGAGTTCCAATACAGTGTGTTGCTTATGGGAAACCCCTTAGCATACGCAGCTATTGTAGGTTGATGATTCATAATAAGTTTTAGTAATATTTTATGTTAAGAAAAAATGAGATAGTATGATTAAGTGAGTACATTGATTTCATTAACGTGGCTCAAAGTTCAAAAGAAATTATCCCGATGGAAAATGGAATTGTCATACCTTACATTACTTTGTTATAAGCAGGTGTAAATGGTCTCCTAATATACAATCTCAAAATAAGAACATGGAAAATACTATATGAAACAAAGTAGAAAATCCGCCAGAAAATTTTACTTGAACGCTGAAATCCGCTTTCAATTGATCGAACCTTACATTGTTGCATTTAATGCGGATGATCATGCATGTGCATGTTCACTCTAAATGATGCGATCTACATGTGCGTGCATGTGAATGACGTATATGATGTTGGCATGCAGCAATCATCCTAACGAAACTTTCCCGAAACACGGAAGCCTTTGGCGATTCCGAAAACGAAACGTTAGCGAAATTTAAAAGGTCTGCTATGGTGTTAATTATTGGAAAAATTGCTAAAACCCACCTATTTTACACTCTGCCGAAACTCTTTTTTTTAGCAAAAAAAAAAAAAATGGTGTTTTTTAACTAATACTCCTACGCAAAGAGTTTATTTATTTTGGACGAAAATACCTTTATCTCATATAACAAATTATTTTCGTCAGAGTGACCAGTCTGATATTTTTAACAAGTTATGGTGGCGGTCTTACGATTATTTTTTTTGCTGAAATGGACGGTCTGGCATTTTGAAGTTAGGGTATGATATTTTGAAGCTGCAATTCTGCATTTTAGAGGGGTAGTTCGGCTTTTTGAAGTGCATCAGACTAAAAAGTTTGCCGTTGTACAAATGCGGTTTGGAGTCTACCGTTATACAAAAGCGGTTCGAGGTTTTCATTATTGAGACCCGGAAATGATTTGTCATATGAAGAAATATATATTTTTCTAATAAAAAATAATAATTATAAAAGATAATTTTTGAAAAAAATAAATGAAAAACGTTCTGGGTAGCGATAGAGTCGCCAAAAAAATATATTTTTTAAGGTTTTTTTTTAGCAATTTGTTTTTTTGTTAATTATTCACATGCTCTGACGACGCATATGTTGACAAAGGGTATTATTGTCCACTTTTGTCCCCTAAGGGGAGAGGCCGTCATGTCGACGTGCAATCGACGTTTCAATGTTGCCAAAGGAAATTTATGAATTTGACGCAATTTTGATGGGGATGTGACGGCGTGAGTGACAGAAACACGTCGCTCAGCATGGCGTGGAGATCTACTTGAAAGATATCGTCATCCTTCGGGATTATACTATGAAATTGTCTCATCAGGGAAACAGTGGATTTGGAGACGAAATTTTGGAACTCACTTCACACCTAAGATAAAATTATCCTTATATCCTTGTATAATTCCCATAATACCTATTTGGGTCTGGTTTGTATAAGGTTGCAATCTTAAACGATCAAAGTAATGTACACTTCTATATTTTGTTATAACAAATAATTTTGTGTTAAATTTTTTTTACGATGTCTTGGTAATTCATTTTCATCTTTAATCATAAAATTTTAAATTCTAAAAAAGGTTCAAATCAAGTAGATCTATAAACATGTAAGAATCTTGAAAATAGAAGATCTAGATAATGTGTTGCAAAATGTACTGTTTTTAGGACAAAAAATCTTTCTCTTCTTTTTTTTTTTCCACATATTTTTGATATCTCGATGTCGAGATGATCAATTAGAGAGTTTCAAACATTTAAATAGCCTTATTCCATGAATTTTTTGGGTGCACTTTAATTTTACATTTTAGGGTTGTGACCTTATACAAATAATTGTCTTACTGTAATTCCTCTTAGTTTTTAAAAATTATATACATTTATTTTATGGTTTTTTATTCCTATTTAGATAATCCAATGTCGTGATCTTGTGAATATAGATATTGGAAATTTGAAGTCATACGGTAACCTTGTAATTTTAGACATCAGAAATTCAAAGTCATAATTTGGTGACTTAGATTTTCAACATCATAAGTGTGGGTAAAATAGGAATAAAAAGAATGTAACAAGAAATGGGATACATGCGCAATAATTGAGGGGATATTAGTGATTATGTAATTACATAGGATATATGGGAAATTTCCTCTAAAACCAATGGATGAATATCATGAGAAAATTAGTTTTGGGTATTGAGTTTGAAAATATTTAAATTATTAGATAGTCTCATTAATCATATGTTTAGGAGCATAAAAATGGAAAGGGACCTTTTCTATTTATATTTAAGGTTATTCAAGGGCGCATCCCAAAATTTAGGCTACGAAGATTTTACGCCAAATAAGGTTTGTATATATACTTTTTTCTCTTTATTTCCTGTGAATAAGTGGGGAGGTTTGGGGTTACACTCCCGCGGGAGCACATAATCGCTTGGCATAAAATGGGGAGAGAGAGTTACTGAGAGGGGCATGCGAGTGTACGGAGGCTTAATGTTTGTGGACCACTAACACTTTACGGACTATAAGGGTTTGGGGTTACACTCCCGCGGGAGCACATAATCGCTTGGCATAAAATGGGGAGAGAGAGAGTTACTGAGAGGGGCATGCGAGTGTACGGAGACTTTAATGTTTGTGGACCACTAACACTTTACGGACTATAAGGGTTTGGGGTTACACTCCCGCGGGAGCACATAATCGCTTGGCATAAAATGGGGAGAGAGAGAGTTACTGAGAGGGGCATGCGAGTGTACGGAGACTTAATGTTTGTGGACCACTAACACTTTACGGACTATAAGGGTTGAAAGAGAGAGCATGACGCACCGCTTTTTCTGGACGTGAACGTGTCATTTCTTAGATTTATACTACGTGCTTGCGGTCACAGGAACAACCTGTGTATCTACTCCCTCGGTCAAATACCCACCTAGGAGGTTTCCTTGTCAATATGAAAATTTGTGAAACACCTAATAATCACTAGATTATTATTTAAAGTGTGTGGTTTGTATAAAGTTGAGGCCCTAAACAATCAAAGTAAGGCTTACTTGTAATAGTATTGAAGGATGTGGTTTAACTGCTAAAAGTCTTTTTGATGGTTTGAAAATTTATTTTACTCTCTAATTATAAATTAAAGTTTTAAAAAGTGTGCATATCAAACACATCTTTGAACAGTTGAAAATTTTGAAAAATGACCGTCTAAATAAAAACTTACAAGATGCACTATGTCCAACAATTTGAAGTTTTTTTTCTTTTTCGTGAAATCTATGTATCTCAAGGTTGAGATGATGGGATCTCAAGAATTTTCGGCATCGAAATAACTTCGAATGAATTTTAGAGGTGAGCCTTAGCTTGATTGTTTAGAGCCTCAACTTTATATAAATTTTTTTTTTTTTTTTTTTTTTTTTTGCACTTGGATGTTACCCTCCAAAAATCAAAATGGTATTTATTCAAACTTGAGACATTATTTTATTCAAGTATATAGAAAGAATTAATTGAGGTTCGTCTATTGTTGAAAAAGCTACATCCTAAAGTTTTTGTCCTAGAGCTGCTCCTGGATTGGGTTTGAACCAATGTAATAAATGCATAGTATACTTCAATATGAGTATAAAATCTTTTTCCCAATTAGTTTTATGCGAATGGGTGCAAGGCTAAGGAGTCAAAATGGTGGGCAGGATGCCACAACCCGATGCTTTGAATTCCACCGTGGGCTTATAACCAGAACGTGATGCTTATATCCACAACAACGTGATGCTTTGAATTTTATTCTGGGCTTATGGCGTTGTTGTAGGGTCTCATGCTGCTACTTTATCACCCAAGGAAAATTTTAGTAGAAGAGGACTTACTAAGGGCATGTTTGGTATGCATGAAAAATATTTTTGCTTGAAAAAATTATTTTATGTTATTACATATGAAAGAATTTTCAGACCAATTGAATGCTTAAAAAAAATGTACTGAGTTTAATTAGTGTAAAAAAAACTCCCAGACCTAATCACATGATGAAGTTTTTTCACATAAAAATACTTCTTAAAAAGTGCCATTAGAGAGTGCAGAGATGCTCTAAGAGCCCTCTCGGTTATATGCTTGACCTTTTTAGAAATTAAGGACCCGGTGGGTTAAAGAGAGGGACTTTTTAGTCATTTACATGGAGAGGCAAACAGCGAGGCTGATTGCCTCTGACGTCCTTGCCAAGGAGATCGATTTCGAGACAATTTTGTACGTTAGATTTTGAGTAATGGAGTTTTCAAAAAATTTGGCCGCTCTCGGTCCCATACAGCATGTTTTTCTCATGTACACGATTGTTTCTTTATTTTTCAATGAAGAGTCAGACATTTAAAGAAAAAAAAAAAAAAATGATGTTTCTACCGGCACGTAAATCTTCAATCTTGGGAAGGGGCTGGGGTCGTGGTGGTAGCACCCCGACACCCTTATTACGTTGTTGTAATTTTCATTCCTACTAATACCACCCCACTAACATTTTAAACAAACAAACTCTTAAACTAATTGAAAAAAAAGACACGGGCCCATATTTTCCACTGAATTTCCCAAAAAATTGAAATAAAACACTTCAGCAGAGCATGTAAATCTTCGGAAGCAAGGGCAGGCTACACTAATCATGCTAATATCGTTTCTAATCAACTTTGGCTCCCCTCCCTACACTCTCTCGTCACCTTGAATTCTACTAGACCAGATCAAAGGCGCTCTGCCCCAAGCCTGGTCCAAGGTCCAAGGCCCTCGACTAGGTCCATGGCAAGCCAAGTATAGCTAGGTCCTCAAGCCGAAGCGGTCCAACCATATAAGTTTTTCCATGCGGACTGCCTGGCCCATTGCCAGCCTTTAATTTGTAGAGGGAACAACTCAACATAAGAAGCACTTCTAATGAACGAACTCATATATTAGTTCACTTGTAGAATAACTTCATGCATCGAAACGGGGTCGTGGTAGCACCCCTGTATCCTAATCACCACCACGTTGTAATTTCCATTCCCAACTACATCGTCTCACTAACACCATAAAAAAAACTAACTTCTAATCAATTTAAAAAAATAGGTATAGGCCATTCTTCCCCACTAAATTACCCATACAAAAAAAAAAAAAAATGTGCTTATCAAAAGCTTGTCAGCCACAAAGGAGCTCAAAATACATAACTTTTCCTTTCCATTATCACAGAAAAGCCAAAATGTCTTATGTTACAAATAATGTCCATATCGAACAAAATCAAAATATTTACCATCTATCTTCACCTTTAACCCCTTCCTTTACCTGCTTCCATGGCTTTACATAAAACCCAGCCAAAAACCCCACAAATTACTCAAAAAAGTAGCCAAAAATCCCACAAATTACCCAAAAAAGTAAAACATGCATTATATGTGTAATAATAAGCACTACAAATTCAAATATCCTACCCCAAAAAACTTTTGACAAAAGGACAAAAACTAGGTGACCAAAATGCCCCTTCATGGCCATAAAAAACACTTCCTAATCACTCAACAAAACGACCCCTGCTTCTAACATAAGCCCTAACACTGAAGAGACCCACATAAAATACCAAGTTACCCTTGAGGAACCAAAAAGGCTAGGGAATTTCAAAACAAAGGGTGTTGGCAAACAAGATAACAAAAAAAAGAAAGAAAACAAAAATGACACTACTGGGACCAAACGTATGGCTCTAAAAAGTCAGGGGTATTTTTAAGCATAATGATAAAAGCAAGGTCATTTTAATTACAGCACATCACCCCTAAACAGTCAAAACTCGGACTTTATATCGTTCCAAGGCAACATCTGAGGGTTCGACCGCGAGTTAAAACCACCGAAGTTTGGCGACTCGGCCATGGCCTGGGAAAAATCCAGCAATATTTCGGTCCCCAACAAGGCCGTAAATGACGCACCAGTCACTTCCAATTCGCTCGAGCTAGCCGAGTCCTCTGCCTTAAAATCACCCGAATCCAATCCACCACCGTCGATCTCAGTCGAGTCCAAATCTGCACCGTTCATCTCACCCGAATCCATTTGAAAGCCCTTCACCTCGCTCGAGTCCAAACACCCGCCACTCATCTCGACAGAACCAAAACGGGAAGCATCAACTTCGCCGGAATCGGGGACTTGGCCGTTAAGTTCCACAGAATCTGACACTCGGACATTGAATTCGCAGGAATCCGACCCATGGGGCCTCTTCGTGGATGAGGTCGCCGGAGAGAGGTCGTCGTACTTGCCGGAAAATTGCCGGAACGATTCCCCGACGCCAGAATACCAGATTTTGAGGAAGTGGTCAGAAACCGCCTTTCGACTCTGGTGGTTTTGGAAGAGGCTGTTTTGGTTCTGGTTCTGGTATTGGTTTTGGAGGGAGAGGCGGGCCTCGGCATCACACCTGGCGTTTTCCCACTGGGCCATGTGGCGGGTGGACGTTGTCATGGAAGGAATGGGTCCCATTAGCGGTGATGACGTGGCGGGTGATGTGGACGACTCAAGGAGGGGCCCACAGAGGGAGAGGCGCTTCTTGAGGTGAGTGTTCCAAAAGTTTTTGATCTCGTTATCGGTGCGTCCAGGGAGCTGAGAGGCTATGGAGGACCACCTGATTATTAATTTCATTTATTAATAATCATAATCTGATTTATTTATTATTAATACATTTTTTAGATTGTAATTAATACAATTTTTAGCAATAACTAGAGAGAGAGAAGTAATGCATGAATCTAGAGAGAAATGTCAACCCAAGAGTTATTAGATGACCTCAAATAGTTTGAATAAAGCTCTAAATTGAAAGACAATAGTCTTAGTCGATTGGATAAATTGGATGAGTTCCATTAGAATTACCCCAATAGTAGTGTATGCGCATAAATTAAAAATAAAAACAACGGTTAAACATAAAAAAAAGAGTGAAGATCAAACTAACTAAAAATAACACCAAGTGAAATGAAAAAAAATATAAAGCAGAGATTTAAAAATGGTTATTTTATAGTAAGAGCTCTAAAAAAATCAAATCCCAAACCAATCTGATAATTTTTTAGAGATCTGTGCTAAATTTAATGGTGATCTCTTGGACCCTATATACATGGGTGTGAGAAAGTCTCATAAGATCATTATTAATAAAAAAATACAAAAGGATAAAAAATGTAAACATAAGATATAGGACAAAAAACGCTCACATTATCAATAACATCGAAATTACATATAACAAATGCATATTGGTTTTATAATTTAATATTATTTTTACGCTTTTTAATTTTTTAAATTCCCAGGTTTTACTCTACTAGTGAGCTCGAAAGGAGGGAGAAACATAGAATTCTCGTGATTTTTTGATGAAACTAGCTACAGTTTGAAAAAAAAGGAGAGAAAAAATAAGAATAAACACAGAGAGAAAGAGAGGGGGAGTATTTTTGTCCCTCTTTATTGTTGGGGTTTCTACAGTGCTATGCACAAGAAACATTAGAAAAGAAAGTAGTACACTGCGTCGGCAGTTCACTAGCTGGTTGCTGCCAACCTCATTAAACCCTCTCTCTCTCTCTCTCTCTCTCTCTCTCTCTCTTTCTTAACTTCATTAATTGGTGATCTCTCACTTCCTTGTACCTGAAGTCGCTTGTTAACCCTCCCTGTCCCCTCGAGTCGCCTGTGAAATATCAAACTTCTCCACATATATGAATTCAACAACTTGAGTGAAAAGATGTATCCAAGTCATTTAAAACAGTACCAACAAAAAATATCTGAAAAGCCGAAATGTTTATTGACCAGTGATTTAAATTGTTTTAATAAGTGATTTGAAAAACGTAGCGGTGCTTCAGATCGGGTACCCCAAAAGTCGATCCAGATTGGTCAATCGGCCACCTGGACTACTATTTTATTAGGCCAACAAAATAGTGAACCGACAAAAAAACATATGAAAATAAAAAATAGTAAACCGACGAACAATGGTTTGAATCGGCGAATCGACAGTCCAAATTGATGTTTTACTGTAGAGAATCACTGTTTTAAAGTGCAAAGCCTTTAGTTCACTTCTAGACTCGGCAATTTTTCAATATATACACAGAACTAGAACGGGGTGAATGACTCCCGGATGGGATCGGGCAGTGCCGACCCGGCATTTTTAAAATCACTGGTTTTAACCCTAAAAATTTGATGGTTATTTGCTCAGTGCATCTTTTACCATTACAATAATCATGGTAATTAATTATTTCAGTTGTCATTTAACAATGATACATCTCAAGTTCAATTTTTACAATTGAACTACCAAAAAAAAAGAAAGAAAATTAATTACTTCCATGTCAAAAAAATGATTATCAATTATTTATTATTTAGCGGTGTCCATCACGAAGTTATATAAAATTAATGGCAGTTTTAAATATAAGTTTATGTTTTTGAAATGTCATTTTTTACTTATGCACAATAATTTATTGGAAATCATAGCTTTTGCCAAAATAGCTATAAAAAAAAAAAGCTAGAAAAAGAAAGCAGCACCTAGATACATTAATTTTATCTAGAACAGATTATCTGATATAAACTCACGATATATTATTTAAAAAGATATTTAGCGAGGTAAGGAACTATATAAAAGAAAGCAAAGCTACTAGGAATGAAAACCCCTTCAAAGTATAATTTGTTTGTGAAACAAGGTACATTAGAGAACTTATAAGACCAGGTCACACTTGAAATGAGATATTGACTATTAAGAAGGATAATATCAAATAAGAATTTAAGGTTACAAATAAGAAAATATGAAACAAAAAAGGGAACATCCATTGATTCATGTTGGTTGGAACTAAAAACAGATGAGGCTTCTGAAAATAATCCTAGATTAGTAGGATAGTCCACATCTAACTTGTTCAAGTCAGAATATAATGAGACCATTTAGTTTTTGATTAATGATCTTATGAAACCCTCCCACACCCATATGAATAGAACCCCAAATAATCACCATCAAATTTGTCACAGATTTTTAAAAAAGTCAAGTCTCACACTCATGTGATAATTTTTTTTTAGTAATCTATGTCAAATTTAATGGTGCTCCTTTTGGGATCCTACTCATATAAGTGCGAGAGAGTCTCAATATGTCATTTCTCTTATTTTTTATACAAAAAGATCTCAACGAAGTTTAGCCATTAAATGTGAAATCAAGAGGTTTGGAAGATCTCAACGACGTTTAGCCATTAAAATATGAAATCAAGCGGCTTGGGGTACATCCATTTCTTTTTGATACAAAAAGATCACAATGACCATTAGCCATTAAATGTGAAATCAAACGATTTGGGGTATATCGCGGACTGTCTCCAATGTCTAAAAATTTTTCTTTTTTTTTGAAAAGCTGTGCATAGAAGCGACTTCAGTCGGTGATGCATTTGTAATTTGTGTACTAAAAGCGACAGTCTCATTGCATGCAGCCCTTTATATTTGATCTTTTAAGTAAATGAGAGGTTAAATGCTCTTGTACATGTAAAATACTTCATATGTACAATGACTTGCGGAATGAAACCGCTCGATTTTACTATGTGCCATATTTGCTTTGATGTGTGTCACATGGTATCTTATAGGGCATGTTTATAATAATAATAACAATAATAATAATAATCATCATCTTTATAGTCTTTTTTTAACTAACTATTAGGAGTCGACTGATAAAACATGTTTATAATATTGTTATCATGTTTTCGTTCTATCCAAATGTATTTTTCTTGTAGTAAAAATTGAAAAATAAATAAATAAATAAATAAAAAACCACCCAAAATTTATGGTAAAAAGGTAGGTTTTCACCATTATATTTTTTTCAACAAATGGTAAAAATGTAGAAATTAGTTTTGGTAAATTATCAAGTGTTCTTAGCAATTCATCTTTTTCAATCGGATAGAGCCACTCGCACTATGATGGGATAATTCACAATTAGTTTCCACAACTTATTTTTTTTAAAAAAAATTAGCCACCCTCAAATATAGAGAAAAGGCTTCGATAACGATGAATTAAAAAAAAAAAAAAACATCGCTTTTTTTTAGCTTTTGTGTCGTTTGAAAATATGCTAAAGCATTTGCTGCAAAAAAAAAGAAAAAAAAACTCTCAAGGATCATGTGCAGCTCACTAGCACAGGGGAAGGCTCGCACCGCACATGAAGTTGCAGACTGATGCTCAGGCTACACATCTAGGTGTGGGTGGAGAGCTCATGCTGCACATGCAGGTGCACGTAGAGGCCTCGTGCCATGCGTACATTACGCAATGTCAATTTTGGTTGGAATATAGGACTAAAAACTAATAACAAAATAGAAATAATTAGGCAAAATTGTTTCATGCAGGCTATCTCGCAAGCCCGAGCGCCATCTAAACCATCCAACTTAATTGTGCAACATGCCCTTGGAATGTCCACTGTACAATTAAGTTGGACAGGGTAGATGGTGTGAGGGCTTGCAGGCATACCCGTATAGAAGGCATGTCCGATAATAAATAAGTAGTAAAACGAAATACATGATAAATGAGAATGGCCTGGATGTTGGCAGTAGTATTGTCGAGCCCCATGATAGGATCGTTGACTCCATTCCCAACAGAGGTAGGGGTTCAAAATCCCCAGTGACTGACTACTTTTGACTCACCCAAATAAAAAAAAAAACATGATAAATAAATTAATTTACCTATTACTATTAAAAAATATAAAAATAAAAACAAAAATTTAACTTAACCTATTTCCAAGTAGACCATGCAATTGAATGATGGTTTTCTCCTCCTCGGGTGTGAAAGGGCCACGCTTGATATCTGGTCTCAAGTAATTAGTCCAGCGTAAGCGGCAACTCTTTCCACATCTAAGCAACCCTGAAAAAGAAAAAAGAAATTCATAATATTTCAATAGTGATACAATTCTTTGATAAGATGACTCATAATCACCCGAGCAAACCCAAGACATAGAAAAAACTTCTAGATTTGTACAAAACAGGTAAATAGATTGGGTCGTCCAAAATAAAATAGTTCTAACTTAAGAGCGGTTCCAAGAGATTTTTTTTTTTCGGCTTTTTCTTTTTTTGCTATCCTGCCATTTATGCTGGGTTGAATAGGTGACAAAATTGAATAAAATCTTATAGAAATGTATACAATGAGTCCATTTATTTTTTATACAAAGATGTCAAAATCATTAATGGCCGTTGGATGTGAAATCGAATGATGGATGATGCATCATTGGTTGAGCACATAGTCTAAACTAAAAATTTTGAAATGTTATGACACACTTCAATCTATTGGATTTCAAATTAATAATTAAAAATGATTGTGCCTTTTTTATAACAATAATAAATGGTCTAATGTTATATAATCCCAAATCTTACAGGCATAGATAGTTATAAGTATCTCATCAATAATAAATAAAATGTAAATTAAATACATTTAAAAGTTATTATTAATGTAGAACTTCAATTTTGTAAGCCAAGCCAAAAAATGCCGCATGGTCTTTTTCACACATCTTTCATGAGGCCAATATGATAGCTGACACTCTTGCCAAGAAAGCCACACCTTTATCTATTGCCACCATTTGTCATGTAAAACCGCCAAATTTTCTTACCCTTACCCTTCCTTTACTTACTGATGTTTGAACAAGTTCCCGGGTTGTAACACTATGATTTGTACTTACTCTTTTTTTTTCCTATTAATGAAAAACGGGTAGGGGCCTTCTTCCTACTTACCCAAAACAAAAACACAAAAAAAAGATTTTAAGAAATTTGTTTGATTTTAAGTTTCTCCCAAGTAATTTATTTTATTTTCTTTTATTGAACGGTTTTACTAAAAATGAGTAAACAATATAAGAATGTCACTTTTTCATAATCAAAGATTGAATTATAGTCATTTATATTCAAGCATATAATTTCCAAAGTCAACCGAAATTCAGCCCAAACAAAGCCCGAACACAAATAGGGGTGGCAAAAGCCGGGTTAGGGCCGGGCCAGCCTTGGCCTTAGTCAGGACCTAGCCGCGTTAGGGTAGGGGCCAGGTCGGGCAAAAACAAATGAAAAAAACTAAAAAGAAAAAGAAAAAGTTTATATAAGGTTGAAACTTTAAAATGTAGAATTACACATGCATTTAAAAAATCCATCGAATAATGTTGTTTTAATGTTGAAAAACCATCTAATTGATGATATTAACATCGAGAAGTATAAATATGAAAAAAAAAAATGATTTTGAGTCCCAAAAATAGTGTATCTTGCAACACATAATTTTGACCGTCCATTTTCTAGATTTTCATATATTTATAGGTCTACTTGATTTTAATCATTTTTTAATTTTAAAATTTTATAATTAGATATAAAAATATATTTTAAATAATCCTAAGATTTTTTTACACCAAAATTACACATTAAGATAAAATTTGAAGGTGAACCTTAATTGGATTGTTTAAGGTTGCAACGTTATAGAAACCACACCCAAAGAAAAAATAAGAAAAAAAAAAAAAGCCAAGCTAGGCTGGTACTGGCCCTCAAGTCACACAGGCCCGACTCATTGCCAGCCCTTATTTACCAAAATCTTCGCAGTATTGTACTTATTAATATTATTAATTATTTGTGCAAAAACCGAGAGTCTTCCAATTTTAATTCTCAAATAAAAAATTATGAAGGCCAAATTGCACAGCCATCTATACAAAAATGCATCGAAATTTCGTCATTGTTGATTAGCCGATTTTCACTGAAAATATGCCGAAATTTTGGTCATCATTTCTTTAAGTTGCTTCCCATTGAAAACTGTTTCCTTTTAATTTACAGCTTGAGAATAGACATTTATTATTATTAATTTAAAAAAATATGGAAGCTATTTTTGCCAAGAAGTTATAACACACTTGGCAATATTTTTTTGACAAAATATTTGTTTCCCAATATTATTTCAAATTTAAGAAGGAAATTATTTATATTAGGGTGCTAATAGTAATTTAAAATTTCATTGTCAAGAAATCTAGGTTCAATTTCTAAGAGAGAATATGCATTATAAATTATAGAACTCAAATCCAACAAATTTATATAGTTTTTAATTAAAATGTAAAAAGAAAGTTTTTAGACAAAATCCAGATAGAGAAGATAGGTTTTTCGGGAGTTTAGGGGAAAGCTTGAGAGAGAGACAGAGAGAGAGAGAGAGGTTTATGAACTCTGAAACAAATAGCTGTCCAGAACCATGAAGCTTTCTTTTAAGAGAGAGAAACCACGGAGGTTTTTTTAGAGAGAGAAACCATGATGTATTTCTTTTCGTGGGAGAAATAATCTTAAGTTCTCAGAAGCAAATGAAACCCTAATGTTCAGATTCTTCATAACTTCAGATAAAACATCACGCATTTTTTTTTTTGCTGTGAGCTTCAATCTCTCTCTCTAAAAGACAAGAGTCAAGGCCACTAAAAGAGGTACACCAGATTCAACCCCAAAATGAAACAAATGAAAGCATATCTCTCTAATTTTTCAATCGTCCGAGCATCTAAAAAAAAAAATTGGCAGAGAGATATAAGTGTAGACAGAGAAACAGGGATGAACAAGGGTTAGTGAGAGAGATAGAGTGAAACCTGCAAGTTTGGGGAGTGAGCGCCAGCTTCCATGGCCGTGAGTGTTTATGTATTGAACAAGGATTTGGTCTTCTTCAGGGGTCCATGGCCCCTTTTTCAGCCCCTGCTTATCACAACAAGGGGCTCGTCCCATTTTCTCTCTCCCTCTCTCTCTCTCTCTCTCTAACCTTCTCTCTCTTCTACCCTGAGTTCAAACGAGAGAGAGAAAACAAAAGCAAAGCGTGAGGAAGAAGTCTTGTGAGTGGCCTTTAATACTACTGCACCTTTGTTCAGTACCGTGAAAAAGATGTAGAGAGAGAAAGAGGGAGATGCACCTACATGTGTCATGATTTTAGAGAGAGAGAGAGGGTCAAACCTCCACTAAACAATGAAACTCATTACTTTGATAGTTTAGAGAGAGAGAGAGAGAACACATGTGTAGCGTAGAGAGAGAACGGAGAGTATCTAGAGAGAGAATGGCATCATTTTTCGAATTGTGAATTAATGGAGGAGAGAGAATGCTTAATTAAAGGTCAAAGGGAAGTCTGAAGCATTCAGTTTCTCTCTCTTATAATTCAGTTCTCGCGTATTTTTGCTCCCACGACACAACAGAGAGCGCAGCGGAATCGGCGCTGCGATGAGAGAGAAAGAGAGCTGCGAAGAGAGAGAAAGAAAGAGAGATTAAACAAGGTGGTGCCTGTGTTGCATTCCATCCTATGACGACGAAGGAAAAAAAAATTCTCTTAAAAGACAATAAATGAATTAAACTACGAACAAATGTAATAAATGAACTAAACTACGAAAGAAATTCGAAAGAGAGAAGCACAATCTCTCTCTCTCTCTCTCTCTCTCTCTCTCACTAAGTGAAACAAAGACAAGCTCTCTCTTTCTCTCTCTAGGTAATCTCTCTCTTTTCTTATTAATTCAAAAAATTTCGCAGGTGCCTGCCTGCACTAATAAAGAAACGCGGTCGACGCTCAAAAGCTTATACAGGGGTGAGGGCCTGAACAATCAAATTTAAGATACACCTCAAAAAATTCATTAGATGGGTTTTTTTTCGTCGTTAAAAAATCCTCTAATCGATCGTCTCGGCCTAAAAATATATGAACAGAAAAAAAAATTAGATTCCAAGCCTTAAAAATAGTATATCCCATAATGTATTCTAGACTCAAGATTATCAAGTCTTCATAGATTTATTTGATCTGTACTATTTTTTAAATTTAAAATTATATAATTAGATAAAAAAATAAATTTTCAAACCATCACAAAGATCTATAATACTGAAAAAATATCGAACAACATTATTTCTACCCCAGCCTTACTTTGAATGTTTAGGGCCTCAGCCTTATACAAACCACAGCCTTACCCCTCTTCTAAGAAATATTTTCAGAGTGCCCTTTCCAGGGAAAACTTGCAAGCGAATTTTTTCTTGAATAAGTGGGGTCTTTTGATGAATGAAAATTTTTTCATGCAGGCTCCATCGTAAAGATAAATGCAAGTAGGTGCTCCATCGAAAACAATGGAAACTAATTGTGAAAATGTTTTCTCACTAGGATTATTATTTTTAAAAAATTAAAATTAAAACAAAAATTCATATTCATGATCTTCATGTTAGAGATAACATAACCCTAAAAATTGATTAAGTCTTAAAATCCATCTAAAAATTAGATTTATTAAGAGACCCGCATTTCTACATGTGCGGGCTTGGCCGCATAAAAACAGGGTCCTTTGATGAATGCCGAGAAAGTAATCCTCTCAATTAATTTTAGGATAAATTACCTAAATCTCCACATTGGACCCCACTTGTTTTGTTATGGATGTAATTTCTACAAAGCAAGGTTTTATGAAAATAAAGTATAACCTCATCTCAAATCCTCATTTGGCAAGCGCGTTAAATCAATTTCCAACACCGGCTACGAAATGTGAAACTCAAAAAATGGAATTGATCTTGTGGATCTATGAATACTTATTTTTACGAAATGAGTCTAGATAATGCATTAAAAAACAAATCATTTTTAGGGTTTCAAATCCTTTATTTTTTTCACAACCACAATAATCACAATGGTTAAGGCCGTGATGGACAATTTGAAGGTTTTTCGATGCCAGAACTTCTTTCATTAGTTCAATGTATTTTTTGGTTTTATGCTTTGTTAACATCAATAGGTTTAGAACTTGGAGTGCCGAAACTACAACGAAAAAAAGCCATAAAATCAATAAAAAGGCTTTAAACTAATTCGTATATGTTTAATTGTGATGAGCTCTAAAATGATCCAAAAATTCAAGAGGGGCTCGATGCAAAGGAAAACAGTAACACGCTAATAGGTAAGGTTTTGGGTAAACTTGTTGATACGTGTGTGTGGCAATGGAGCCTTTAAATGTGCAATATTTTTCTCTCTCATACTTTAATGTTTATCACTAAAAAAAGAAGGCTTTTTAGAGAGATAAAGTGTCATTATCTAACAGCTAGAAAGTAACGGCCTACTTCCCAAGATTACATGGACATGTTTTTTTCAGATATTTCAAGAGGAAGCCGAACGTTGGAGAACGACATCCTCCATCTCTCTTTAAGAAGAGTTTTATGGCCATGGAGAGACAAAAATTTACAGAGTTATCATAGTTCTGGTAAAAGCCTGATCTTTGTGATCGATAGTCTCACGACACTTCCCCTTATCTTAAAAGTGGGTCCATCTTTTCTCTCAAGTTTTTAAACAAAATTAACAAAATTAAATGGCGCATATATGCATAGAAACTGTATGAATTGGATTTATATAATTTTTCCTTGATTTTGCTTAGTTCGATAGTTTTTAATTTTTTATTAAAAAAAGGATAAGATGTCCACCTAACCGAGTCACTGTTTGGCCTCACGAATCTCCTAAAAGAAATGAAAGAAAAAGGCAAAAATTTACATAAGGTGTGACCCTTATATTGTTGAAGTTGAGGCGCACCTATAAAAACTTCTCGAATAGAGTGTTTCAACAATAGAAAACTATCCAATTGATAATCTCGACCTCAGAACATATAGATATGAAGAAAAAATGAATTTCAAGTCGTAAAAATGGTTCATCTTGTGACAAGTTATTTAGACTGTTTATTTTCAAGATTTTTACGTGTTTATAGATGTGCTCTTTTCATACTATTTTTTAAATTATAAGTTTTATAATTATGGATGAAAATTGTCGTTCAAGCCATTATATGGTTTCCGATACCGGAATGCCAACTCCATGCAAAATTTAGAGCTGCGCCTCACTTCTACGATATAAGGATGATGCCTTTTATATACCTCACCCAAAGAAAAAATATTGTAAGAAAAGAAAACAAATCACTGTGAGACCTAAGAATGCCCGAGGCTCCAACAATAAAACTGGGTAGGGGTGAACCGCTTAGTTTATACAGTGTTTTAGATTTCCCGGCAGAGATTGATTGGAGATCTGGATAATCCAAATCAGTGAAAATTCAATTAAAACAAATCAATAATAAATAAAAAGTGTCAGCTGTCTCATTTGCGTGCACAATTACAAACATCCCTGCACAATCACAAACATCCATCTCTAAGATGAACAGCCACAACTAAAAATTCCTATCTAATGGATGGGAAAATATTATAAATAAAATGTTTTAAATTTTTATTTTATCACATTTTATTTTTTGTATTCATGATCATCATAGTGTAGATCATGGATCACTACAAATTTGGATCCAAGATTGATACAAATAATGGATGTTCAAGGGAGCCCGCATGAAAATAGTATGAGTCGGGGGACTAAAAAACACCGGGTTCATAAATAAAATTGCAGATTTTGGAAGTGGGGACCAAGGTTGCCCACCCACCTAATCCAATCTAGATTATGCCGCACATAACTTGGGGAGGTTTCTAGCTCAAGGGCATCCGGAACCGGTTACTCCCAAGGGTCCGACGTGGGCTATTCAGAACCGGCACAAATTTGATCAAGAAGGCTGGTGGCTTTTGTAATGAATTGTGGCATTCTTGAAATAAAAGGGGGCTCAGAGTTGGGGCTTCCTGACAAACAGGAAGTAGAACCAAACATCCGACTCAAGTGTTCAAACTTCAAACCATTTTACTGGAAATACTCTTTCAAAATCCGGATATGTAGGGTGGATCGTCTTACATATATCGATGTGGGATAGTTTGCCGATTAGGATTAGTCCTAATAGGAGATCTAATAACAGTTAAATTTAATTAAAAACTTACAACAAGAGTTTATGTGGGAGGTTAAGTGGAATATTAAAAAGGTGTATTTTGTATAGAGCCGAGGCTCTAAACAATTAAAATAGAGCACACCTTCGAATAGTATCAAGAAATGTGGTTTCAATATTGAAAATCTTTGTGATAGCCTTAAAATATATTTTCATTTCTAATTATAAAATTTAAAGCTTCAAAAATAGTGTAGATCGAGCAGATTTATGAAAACTTGAAAATCTTAAAAATTGACGACTCAAAAAGATGCACTATTTTCAAAACTTTAAATCCTATTTTTTTCGTATCCATGCATCTTGATGTCGAGATGATCAATTTGAGGATATTTGGACATCAAAACAATCTCTCAAATTTTTGAGATGCGCTCTAATTTGATTGTTTAAAGCCTTGGCTCTATATGAACTTTTTTCATAAAAAAAATAGGGATTCTATATTGTAAGACGATTTATTTTTGGTATAAAGAAGGCACAATTACTTTTAGTCAGATATACATATTCGAAAAGTTTTATTTTAAGTAATTTTGCTCAAGCAATAATACATACTCAACCATCTAATTTCAAATTTAACAGTCAATAATAATTGCGATCTCCTTATTTTAAATAATAAATAGTGTTATTGTATATTTTTAAAATATTAAATAAATTAAAATATGTAAAAGAATATTTTAAGAGAGATTAGGCCGGTAGTAATGCCTTCGACAGACCGGTTCAATCCCAGCCGATTCCCAACCCATACCATCGACTTTTTCATCTCATTAGCTCTATAATCATTCAGAAATGAACAGCTCATTCCTTTAGGCTTTTAGAGAGAGAAACCTCCTAACAGGGCAAAGGTGAGCCTGATCCTGATCCCACAAGGATGCTAAATTAAACATATTGCTGAGAAAGGATAGCGGTAGCCTCTTTCCAAGCTTTTGTACCACAACCACATATCTATTGCCATGGGATTGAGAGAGAGATACACTTTTTTGAATTTTATAGAAATTAATAGGGAGCCGTTACTCTTCTAATGAGAGTATAACTTTCAAAGTCGTGCAAAATTATAATATCTTTCGAAAAGCATTTTACAATGTTAATGGACGAAATTGTATAGGGATTTCACTTATAAGCTCGTTGGTGTCTATTTTACATAGATAGATGAAGATTACACCGCGTCGACTCTATTCAGATTGTATAAGCTCTTTTTGCAACAGTCTAATACAAACATAAAGTATGAAAGCCTCGCTTTGATATGCAAAGACTCCACTCAGGGCAAAATTATGTGCACTTTATCCTATGGGTGTTAAAAAGAGTTTTCCTTTCGTAAGACAAACACTACTTAAGGCATTCAAAGCAAAGATGGGGGCAATTAATTGTTCCTTTAACTTGTGTTTTTTTCTTATTGAAAATATTGATATATTAATTAATGTTCAAAAAAATATTGATATATTAATTGTGAAAATCCGAGGCATCTGTGCTTTCTCCAAAATGGATTTAATGCACATCTAAACCCAAAATAGTAATACTTATTTATTATCACTTCTTTTAATTTAATATTATTAAATCGTTCTTTTTACCCCTTATTATTTTGTGTCAGATAGTTATAAATCGCTCAACGACGTGTCGAGAAAACATCAAAATCTCGCAATTTTCTAACTATTTATTGACACGTTATGTTCTCTGAAATGACACGTTTATCCATGATTTGCATCCTAATAAAACGCCATGCATCTTAGCGTAATCGACGACTGGCAATTTGGACCCTCGGATTGAAGCCTGGCATCGCCGTTGGATTTCAAGGAATATCTTATAGGAACTTCGGAGCTTATCGATACTAATCTGAAGTCACATTAATCATACGAATTAACTGAGCAACTAATCACATAACCTATTTGAAAAATTGAGATTCACTTTTCAAAAGCTAAAGTTTTTGACATTTTCTCATTAAAGGCACTTTGGACAACTCAAAATCCTAAATGTGTTGATTCTTTTTTTCTTCTTTGAAATAGTGTCCGAATGATTTGATTACACTAGTGTAAATCAAACTGCAACAATGTTCAGGTTCAATTCGTTTTTCATCACAGTAGTTGATCCAATAAAATTAATATAAGGATAATGGTCAGATAGGGCTGCAGCCCTATCAAAATAAGCAAATCCGCACCTCATAACTCTTCTAAAATTGCAAGTCAAGTATTGGAAAACTTTTACTTCTCGACTTGAACACTATGGTTATAAAAAAACAACAGGATTTTAAGCTTAAATAGTAATGTATGTAATAACAAATTATCTAGATTGTCAATTTTGCTCCAAAAATAAGTATTCATGGAACTTGGATCTGTACTATTTTTTTAATTTAAAATGTTATTGTCGGTTGAAAATTGATTTTAGAGCCATCATAACGAGTTTTAATGACAAAGTACTTTATGGACAAGGACTTGAGGTGATGCTTTTTTTTTGTTTCATAAGGCCTAGACCTTATAGAAACCTCATCCGATCTATAAACACTAAAAATTATTAAAAATTGACGGTCCAAATAATACATTACAAAATACACTATTTATCAAACTTGAAATTCATTGTTTTTTCACATCTATACATCTCTAGGTCAAGATGATCATTTTGAGGGTTTTTTAACATCAAAACAACCTCTTGTAGTGAATTTTTGAGGTGCGCCTTAATTTGATTGTTTAGAGCCTCAACCTTATATAAACTTTTTCCCCTACCCTAGAAAGACCTGGTCTAATGCAACAAAAACCGGTTTCTGAAAAATTTGTTACCATAAATCCTCAAATCTCTAAGGGAAAAGTTTATGTAGAGCCGACGATCTAAACAATCAAATTAGAGCTTACATTTAAAATTTCACTACAAGAGATTATTTTGATGCCCAAATATATTCAAATTGATCATCTCAACATCAATATATATGGACATGAGAACAAAATGGATTTCAAGTTTTGAAAATAGTGTATTTTATAATGCATATTTGGACCGTCAATTTTCAAGTTTTCATAGATCTGTCAATCTATACTACTTTTAAAGCTTTAAACTTTATACATAAATACAAAAATATATTTTAAGGCTAACCACAAAGATTTCCAGTATTGAAACCATATTTCTTAACACTATTTGAAGGTAAACTCTAATTTGATTGTTTAAAGCCTAGGCTCTATACAAACCACACCCAAGATCTAATAACTCAAAAGTATATTTTCTCACATAAGCAAACAAACAGCAACTAACAGACCCAAAGAGACAACTCAATATAAAATGACAAAAATACCTTAACTTCTACTATTTCAAATTCTCAGTAATGACAAATTTATTGATGTACCCTCCAACAAAAGTTGCAGTACTATTACCTGTTACACGTAAAAATTTCATTGTACGATGAATAAATTTTACAAGTAAATTTTCAATGTACTATGAATAAATTGTTTCTCAAAAGGAATTAATGCAGTTTAACTTAATTTACGATAAAATATGGTCAATTAAATAAGCAAAGTCCCCAAAGGAATCTCAACAGATTTTCAACCGAGAAGTAGCAGCGACCCATTCAGAGCTGTTTTAATGAAGGAAAATAATTGGTGGTACAGGAACTCAGCAGAAACTTTGTCCCCCAATTTCTCCTCCTTTTTGATGGATTGAACGCCCAAATCCGCGAATACATTCCTCCGCTTGCAAGATCAAGATCATTTGGAACCCTAAATATGCTCAACCTTAAATGCCATCTAGGACCGCATAAATTTCAACATACCGCGGATAGTTTCTACAAATCAATTTTCCTCGAGCAAAAGCAGATTTGCAAAGTTTTAGAATACATTTTAGGTCTCCAATCCCTGTAAAAAGGTGGGACTCTGACGGGGTGAACTTATAGTGCTTGCATGAGGCAGGGACTGCATAATGACAACCTTCGATGAAGCATTGGTTTGACCACCTAATCAGACAATCGTGTTCATAACTTACTATACCTTTTAGTTTTCCATAGATGCGCAGGTGAGGACAAGAGAGAAAGACTATAGAGGAAGGACCGCTTAATTTTCTAACTAAACCAATAGAAAATGAGATATTCTATAAACAGACCATTAATCTTTTTGTACATGAAAATCTCAATCATTCTCACTCATTAGATGTCAAATTAGAAATTGAATGGCTCGAGATGAACCACCTAATCCAAAATCTTTTTTTTTTAAACTTTGTAATTCCACAAGAGTGTAACAACCACCCATTTTAAAATTTACCGAATAATAATGATTGACTGTACAAAAGATAAATTATCTTTTGGTAGACAAATCCTATATAAAATACCAGGCTCCAAGGAGTAAAACCAAATCTGACATATCCAAGAAGACCATTCTCTATGTCTGACTACTCTCACAACTTTCTCAAATAAATGTCATCTAAAGACAAGACCAACATAATTCCACTTTTTTTTTTCTTTTTTCCTTTTTTTCCAATAACGGAGGAAGTCTTCTACAAACAACAACATAAGAAACCATGTAAGAAACTATGTAAGGAACTCTAAAACCAAAAGCACGAGGGATGACAGTCAAAACATGTCAGCCTCGAGTAACTGAACAAAAGGGAAATGCAAAACACCCTAAAAGAGTGGCCATACCATATCTGTAGCACGGCACTAACTGTCATGAGCCCTAAAAAGAAATCAGCCCACAAGCAGTTCGTGCGCCTACACCTCAAAGGTACTCGGATAAACAGTAGCAACATGACTCGGAAGGGAAAACCGGATCCAAAACAGGGTCCTGCAAAAATCCATCTTAGATTCTTATTTTCAAGATAAACACGTAAAAGAACTACTGAAATTGTTCCACAAATAAATTAGTTAAAATGCAAAGATAGAGGAGGACCACAGGTATATATAGATGTGTCTGTGTGTGTGTGAGCGATAAAGAGAGAGACCTTCGGCCATTATCCTAAAACAAATTATACTTCCACATTCAATAATGAAACCGATGGCATCGTCATAGATTCCGACTTCAAAGGTTTCCAGTTTCCAATTTTAACCTAGAACTCCATTCATGAATGAGACAACTCCCCTAGCTTGACAAATCAAAAGAACAAGATTTTATTAAGGGAACTTACTATAGGAGCCTTGCACAAGGATGCAGGATTTTTATGACTATGCTTGAACTGCAGCAAAGAACGGCACTAAACAGATCATTTGCAATAGATGGCCTGGTCTATTTGCGGGGGAATTGGCTTTATTTCAGTTCCAAGCTCTTGCTCAATCCGATACCTGCAAGCAATATGCAAATTAACAAATGAGAAGTGATTAAAAAATAAGTAAAAGCCGATAGAAGGTTAAACAAATTTCCAACAGCCTAAGTTCCTATCAATGTCCAAATATCTAATAAAACAGAATTTAGTAAAAAAATATACAAAACCAAAAAAAATAATTAAAAAAAAAACAAATTTTAAAAACCAAGCATACAAGCTGAAGCGGTCCTCGTATGTGATTAAATTGACAGCAAGACCAAGGTGACCAAATCTCCCAGATCGGCCAACCTGTATTCCGAAAATAATTCAATAAGTATAAAAGGATACCTCAAGCACCAATTTTAAACGAACGACATGTACTTTTGTAACAAAGTATAAAGAGGTGAGACTTGACCTACCCTGTGTAGATAAGTTTCGGAGTTCCTTGGAAAGTCAAAGTTGATTACAACATTAACAGCTTGAATGTCAATACCCCTCGTGAATAAATCTGGCAAAACAAGAAAACGTTTCAAAGGGTGTTTACCCATTTTTTAGTTCCGCCTAGAGATCTTTTGAATTCATTGGTTCTATCACCAAATAAGCACTTCTGTTGAAAAGTAAATATTTATGGGTTTTTTTTTAAAACAGTTTAAATACATTTGATGGCAACTAATCTGCAAAGGAGGAACATACGGAGATGTGCCTGAATAAGTGTTAAAATTCTAATTTTCTTTTCGGTTAGTTAAGCATATTCAATTGATCATTCATTTTCAAGCATAGAGTAAGAGTCGCTGCTGTTAAACTACTGAGTGATAACTCATTTAGTTTGCCATCATCATAAAGAAAAGTGAAAAGAAAAGAGATTTATTAAAAAGGGACAACATTGTTTCGCATTGAGTCCTTATATGCGTGCCATTTCGTCAATAAAGCTCAGTGGGCATTTAATTTTTTAAGGGTTCCCTCTCAAGAATATATAATGATCTTAATCATACCTGAACAAACAAGGTTTCGACATGCACCATTACGGAAATCATGGAAGACCCGGTTACGATGAGATTGCAACATCTTAGCATGTATGTAGAAGCACGAGTAACCGAGCTCTGTAATCTTCTTAGCTAGAAGCTCTACACGGTTTACAGAGTTGCAGAAAATGATAGACTGGTTGATTTGAAGCTGCAAAAGTGATACTTTGTTTCATCATATTCACCAAGAATTATTTTGTGAGGAAGTTTGCTATAGCCCAAAGGACTCTGTAAAAATCAAGGTCAATTAGGCCAGCACGTCCATTCAAATGATGAACAGTTAGAGAATGTGAGACCCACTAGAATATAACTCAGCCCAAATGATGGGTCCCATTATCTAACCAGCACACATTTCAAAGGACGGTGACAAACCAATGGTTTATAGTTTGTCCAATTGCAAATAAATAGAATACCAACCAGAAATGTTGAAAATCAATATGACTGCATTTGAACTACTTTGGACTCTACCTTAGAGAAAAGGGTGTTGAGGCAGTGAACCTTTTGCCTTTCCTCTACAAAAGCATAATACTGAGTTATACCCTTGAGAGTTAGTTCATCCATCAGATTAATGATGTATGACTTCCGGAGAAATTTATCTTTGAACTCCTTAACAGTAACAGGAAATGTCGCTGAGAACAATAAGATCTGTCTATTTGGAGGAAGAAAACCAATCAACTGCTCCACCGAAGGTTGAAATTCTTGAGACAAAAGTTTGTCGGCCTGAGGGAAACCAAAGTGGAAAATTTTCTTAGTGTCTCTAGAGTTAATATTTTTGAAAGAAATGTGGAAACCAAAGGACACGTTAAAAAAATATATATAACATATATATGTGTTGAAGTGTGAGAAACAACGTGCACCATCAGTGACTTCAGATGGATAACATTGGGTCATTTTCATATTTGTCTCGACTTCTTAAATTCCTCTGACAATTATCCATATAGAGACTCTGCAGACATGGTTGAATGACTTTAACCCATGAAAAGAACATAATTTTGTGTAATTGCTCCAGTCAAGAGCAATGCACACCAAGTTTAGCTACTGGAAACAATTATCCATATCCAATGTTACCCCAAGACTTCAGCGTAAAAAAAAAAATATTAGCCCAAGAATCCATTTGCCTGGTTGTTTGTCCACAAGCTATGTAACGTAGATATGTGTGTCTATGGTTTTTCAGGATGTGACGATACACCAAAGACATGATACTAGTGTCTAACACTATAGAAACTTAGACACTTCCTACTTTTTTTTGTTGAAATTTCACTATAAAAAGTACATTGAATCATCATCTTCCAAGCCTTATCCCAATTATTTGGGGTCAGCTAATAAAAACTACTTTAAGGGCCTGTTGTACAACTGAAAGTATGCAGTTATTAAGAAACCTGGAAGTTCCTTGTCCCTCTGATGTTGGATGTTCTAGCTCCTTGTACAGGAAAATACAGTGTTTGGTAACCTACCTGGAATTTAGAGGGAGCTTGGAAACTCTCTCAAAATTTAGAAAAAAATTACGAACTATGCATGTCTTTAAAATTTACCAATTAAAAAAAAATCAGAAATGATTAAGATATATCTTTAGAATAATTATACAATTTATTGCAATAACTAATAAATATAACAACAACAAACATTTTTGGAAATATCATTCTACAAGAAAATGAAATGAAATTATATTGAATCAATATAGATCAAAAAAATTTGAGACAAATAATATAGACTAAAAAATTAAAAATATATTTTTTCAAATAAATGAACATTCGTTTTCCTAAAAATGAAAGTCAAGCCAAGAAAAGTCACGATATTAATAGAACAAAGGAAAAAAAATAAAAATGGTTATTCTAAACTTTTTTTTGCCAATTTTGAACAATTTTTCTAAAATATGACATTTTTTTTGGAAAACCCTAAGCCTAATTAGTTTTGGGCCTCGATCTATGCAATAATCTGTTTGGATCCATCGAACTGGATCAATAACAAATTAAAGTGATAAATGAAGATTTCTTTCAATTTGACAGATCTTCAATAAGTGTAATATTACATGAAACCCGAGCAAAAAATTCAAAGTAAAAAATATAAACAAAAAATTATTATGATATCTGGTGCAAATAAATAAAGCTCCTTGTAGATGGAAAACCCCATTCATTTTGATTAAATACACAAAAATTTTATATCTGGTGGATTGAAGAAATGGGTGGAAATAATCGAAAACAAAGGGTAATAATCAGTTGAGTTGAGCCAATAATCTTGTAATAGGCTTGATTACGATCATTTAGAGCCAAATTTGAGAAAGATTGGTTGAAAAATAAATAAGAATGATGCACTTGGGCGGATTTTTCATAAAATAGCAAGAAAAACCCATTTTCAGTAAAAAAAAAAAGGGCAATTATTAGTTAAAAAATCAAGGGAAAACGATGAAGATGAATTTATCATCCAATTTAGGGCCTCTTATATCCCTTAAATCAATTATTCCATTGATTTATTAATGCACCAAAGCTGTAGAAAATCATGCAAATGCGGTTAACCTCGCACACACACTGTCTCTAAAACCTATATTTACAGCAACATAAAGGCAGTGGCAGAAGGTTACAGAGAGGAAGAGAGTTGGAGGAGCGAGGATACAAAGAAGACAGGGAGGAAGAGGAAGAGGAAGAGGGAGGAGAGAGGAACGAAAGAGGGAGAGATGATTTGGAAAACAGGGATGTATTTTTTTTATTGGAGAGGCTGGGGTTTTAAGAGGGCTGAGCGAGCGAAAAAAAAAAAACGGAAGTGCAGCTCCGCATGGGGTAGGGAAGAGGCCCGCATTTCACATTTTTGAGCAACGTGGTCTCCCCACTCCTCAAACCACGCCCCTAATTGAACTTAGAACTGACTTAGGGTAGGCATTGGAACATCCGTCGTCTAAAAACGAAAATTCTAATTGGCAAACTGGCCCTAAATGTCACATAAAATCCCAACACACCTCCCCCCCACCCCCATGCTGCGCCCTCTTTTATCTAAATCATGTCTAAAAAGCCAATTCTAGGGTTGACATTTCTAATACTTGAATCAATATCAGACACCGATACACATCTCAGTGCATTTGTAACGTAGCCCACATGTGATTGGAACTTTCACACTTTCGATACCTTGAAAAGAATTTGTTCATTATCTACAAGCTATTAATTCTAACATATAACTATCCAAAAAAAAGTGTACAACATTCAAAAAAATGTAAATTTCAAATAAAATGTATAGTACCATCTAGACCAATTTCTGACCGATGATGCAAGGACCTATTTAATTGACAGTTAATCTTATTACGAGTAGACTATCTTATCTGAAATTCATATACTCCGCATACTTTTAGTTTGTTACCTGTTTACATACCTTGTATTATATATAATATTATTTCATTACTTGACTTCTTTGGGTATTTTTATCACTTTTAGTTATTTCTAGTTAAAAAAATGAGATTTTAGCATATTACTTTAAATAATGCAAGAACAACTTTTCAAACAGATTAACTTAAATATAAAACAACCCATAAGTTTATAGATATAATCTTATGAGGCACCCAGGGAAACAACAAATAAATTTTTTTGAAATTGTTAGATTCTTCTATTCTATCAAGTAAAGAGAAATACAATCGATCACAAAATTGGCTTCCCAAATGCCGGGAGCTCTATCCAAAAAATAAGCTCCCCACAGGATGGAAGCTCTATACAAAAGTACAAAGACAACCCCAAATGGGTTGCCCTGTACAATCACATGTCAGGTAAGAGACGATCTGGGTACAAAAACCCCTCCCAGTGTAAGACTACGTAGAGAGGGGAGAGTCAGACTGTGCTGTTGAAGCAGCTTCCTTAGCACGATGTTATCATCCAAACAAGGAAAATAACAATAATATGAAGAAAATTGTAATTGTCACTTAAGTATCTCTAGTAGATATTGCATCTCAAAAAACAGATACAACCAAAAGAAAACAAAGTATGGATATGTAAAAAAAACTGAGAGAAATAGATTATTGACAATGGTGATACCTCATCCATAACAAGCATGGTGCAATCCTTCAAATTGCAAATACCCTTCTTTGCAAGGTCAAGTACCCTTCCAGGTGTTCCAACTAACAAATGGACTGGTTGATACAGACGCATGATATCATCCTTCAAACTTGTTCCTCCAGTGGTCACCATGATCTGAATCTTCAAATGTTTCCCAAGCTCTTTACACACCTGAGCCGTCTGAAGGGCCAACTCTCGCGTAGGTACCAATATAATAACTGCAATATAACAACCAAATATATATAATTCCATATAGCAACATTCTAGTACAGATCAGATGGCATGTCCAGCAATTGACAGTAATAACAAACAACTTCCCAACTTAAAATACAGGACAATGCACTTCTGCCAGGAAATTAAAAGATCCACATCTTTATAATGGAGCTTATTATGCATATAAATAGGTTACAAGGTCATAATTCATACTCAAAGATAAGTTTTGTAGTATCTAAGCCACTAATTGTATTCATTTATAGTTTCCGTGAAATGTCTAGAAATGTCTATACACAAAGATGCTCTAAGCTTTAATTGCAATCAACCAAAGGTGCAGCTATGACCAACAATGATGTGGCCATATCTTAACTTTTTAAAGAAAAAACACATGCACCTAGACCCTATAGGCTAGATTGCATGGCTTATAATAAAAGAAGTTCCCATATGATGGTATGAAATCTAAAACCATAAGCATCTAAGAAACTCAGTACATTGTCCTCAAAAGAAGTTCCCATATGATGGACAATATTTAAAGTACACACATTTTATACGGGGCTATAAATAGGCTAATCTCAAGAATAGTTCGTCTTCCTCATCTGTCAGTGAGGCAGAGGGTGGAGATAAGCATGTACTGTAGACAGTTTGAAATTCCTATCTAAGATAGTTGAGCATCTAATAAGCAGAGAGATTTAACCAAATGTTGTAAGATTCGCTTTGGAGGGGCACTTTGTTTTGGCCGGGTAAGGGAAGAGCTTTGAGACTACAGCTGATACAAGGGACACCTTTGAGTATACTTTTATTACTATAAAGTCTCCAATATATTAATATACAAGTATATTGGCATAAAGCTTGGATGATGATGATGATCAATATACAAGGTATATTTTTCAAAATACAAAATACCAGATCTAAAAAAATTTTAATACATCCAAGTACTTTTAACAAATTCATCATCATCAGAGCCTTTTCCCAACTATTTGGGGTCGCTTGCTTTTAACAAATTCTTTATTTTTTTTTAAAAAAATGGTTGAATGTCAATGTTTCAAAAATCACCTGTCCAATTTGGAACTCAAACACGTCAGGAGGCTGGTGATTCTGGGCCCAAAAACCACAGAATCCTCAAGTTGCTCTCTTTTCCAGTATTTTTTTTAAATCCTTTTATTAGTTATAGCCTCGTCTAACTCGGATTCGCCAGAGTCAAACTCCGAGCTCCGACCCCCAAGTTGGAGGCCCATTCTCATTTTTTAAGCATTGTTTAATATAGCTGGGATATTTTGAAATTAACACAGATGTATTGAAATATGTCAGGGAGTGATTTGATTCACTACAGTTTGGAAGTAAAACCTGAAGACTTTGATTGAAGGGGAAAGGCTAAGTGAATCTAATAACACTAAATAAATTTGTGACTTATAATTCAGAATATACATATTCCAACAAACAACTTATAATCAGGGGTAAGAATCACAAACCTTGAATAACATTGTTATTTTGATCAATTTTTTCTAGGGCGGGAATGCAGAACGCAGCGGTCTTCCCCGTTCCGTTTTTTGCCCTGGCAAGAATGTCACTACCAGTTAACGCAATAGGGATGCTTTCTTCCTGAATTGGTGAAGGCCTTTCAAATCCCTTCTCATATATGCCCATTAGCAATTCCCTCTTCAGAAAATAGTCTTCAAACTCATTGCCTTTTGTAGCAGTTACATCCTGGATAGCAGGGACACACATGGTTGGGGGGGGGGGTAGAATCAATTCTTCTTACCCCATGAAATAAACTACATATCACATGCTCTAATTTTTTGAAATTAAAATAGATTAAACAGGCATGGGCAGAATAAATAGGAGACATTGTTGTCAGAATCGGACTGTGAAAAATTATAGCAGATTTTGTACAACATATATACAAGCGCATGGTACATGGTCAGCTGAAAATTCAAGCTTATACCATCCGATATGAACATCATGCATAACCAGAATATACTATTGCATATAAACCAAGAAAAAGCCTCGCAGTAACAAACTACAAATTCTGGTTGTACGAAAATTAAAACAGTAACTAACTACAAATTCTGGTTGTAAGAAAATTAAGACCCAGTGCGCCTTAGCAGATTTGGTTAAAGGTACTTCTAAAGGCCATTGAAACCATATAGTGGGCACACAGCCCAATAGCCATAGGAAAGCACTTCTGCAAAGAGACATACCCCAGGTGGCTAACTCATCTGCTTGTTTATATGTATCATAACAAATGATTTATTTACCAGGAGAGTATACTACACACTAGCTGTATCATGTAACATGTATGTAGTAAAAAAGGGATGTCTCGCCATCCTTATAACAGATAGAAGAGCTTTTTCTTCTCGATTGTCAGACACTGGAGATTTACCATACCCAGGTGAACATCCATCACCAAGAACCAGTGTAACGTGGCCGCCCACCTAATATTTTTAATAATAGTATCATCCATAAAATATAAGTTGCTGAAATCATACAACTAAATCAAAGCACCATGGTGGTAGGGTTGGCGAACTTCTTCAAACATCTCTTCCTGGGGTCTTCTGATTGAACCCCACAGCGTGAGTTTCAGGTCCCATGATCGAGCCCCATGGTGTGAGTTTCCTTGTTTTATGTCATGAATATTTTCTACTAAGAAAATATATATTAAGAATGTCAATATTGTGGAACAAAGTCAAAGGTGCATGATGTTAGAATGTTGTTTCCCAAGTCATCTAGGGTTCAAGCCTTGCCTTGGTCGGTTTGTGAAGGCGTCAGCATTTCTAAATATTAAGAAAGGATCAAGAAAGAATCGATAAAAAGGGACGTGCATGGGGTGGGAAACAAACTCCCATCTCTTGTCCGTTGGATGTTTCCTCTACCGGCTGGGCAGTGAGGAGACAGACACTCACATTTAACGTGTCAATATGTACACAAAAAATTGATGCCATCATCAGACATGCATGGTCAAGTGTCATGGCGTGTCGACACGTGTCTAAATCCCGATATGTATCGACACACGAACACCAAGCAAAATACAAAGTGTCCACATCACACTGCCAAGAACTGACATCCACCCTCTATCCTCAAGAACGGAAGATGCATTTCCCTGTGGTGTACCATAGTCCAAATACCACTAGAGTATGGCATGCATTCCTTATTTACAACACAATGTATAACTACAGAAAAAAGCAACACAGATTAAAGCAATCATTATCTATGTAGTAAAGTGGCTGGTTCTCAAACTCAGGCCCCAAACTACTGAAGTTCTGCCATCTGGCCCCATACCCCACAGTTTGAATGAATGTAGGCAAACATCGATAACTGCGATCATAAAAAGGTCATTTAAGTAGGCCAATGATACCATAAAAGGGATTTTCCCAGGTCAAATTTGCACATCTTAAATCTGAACATCTCCAAAGTTTGTATGAGGATTTGAGGAGTATTTTGGGCTTAAGTGAGATTGAAAAAAGCAATTTCAAGATGGAACGCCTTTGCAATTTCCAAATACGGGCTATGTGACTTTTATTTTTTCCATTCTTCAGTTTGAATATATTTCCAAAACATGCCTTTCGCTGTAGAGAGAGAGAGAGAGAGAGAGAGGAGAGAGAGAGAGAGAGGAGAGAGAGAGAGAGGAAAGAGAGAGAGGAGAGCGAGGATTTATTTTGTAGGTCATCTACTTTACATACCTCTTTAGCCAATTTTGAGAAAAAATCTAGAGAGATGTTTAAAATATAAAAAACTTAGGAATATATGAGACACTTCCTAATTTTCAAAACCTTACTTTAATTAATTGATAGTTTATAACAGTCAACAATTTCAAAATGATAGATTATATTAGTATTACTTGAGAATTATGTGAGAGATTTACAATCTGTTTTCTGCCCTAAAGGTGATTTCCTCTGACTAGATCTACGGTTTCCAATAAAATCTAAAGGTATTATATTTTTATTCTTTTCTGATCTCCCTCTATTTATTGAACTTTTCCATATTTTTACATTTTTTGAGAATTTTTTGGGCCCTTTAGAGAGTCGCCACAAACGGAGATGACTTGGGACTCAGCAAGTCGTCTTGCCCCGGGAACACAGCAAATCCCACGGGGAGTACATGTTTAGGACAATGGTCTGCTACATGACCAAAACTTTAGTGACAGGTAAATATATCGCCACAGCAAAACCCAAATCTTAGCTGCCTGTTTGAAGGGGCTTCTGTGGAGCTCCAAATTAAATCTTATTTGGGAAGCCACCCGAAAGAAAATACCCTCAACAAACGTTTGGCTTGGAGTTCCAAAAATGAGCCAAATATGTGGCTACCCCAAAATAGATCGAAGCCGTCTGTTTGAACAAATGGATGAATCTAAAGGATTTGGAGCTTCTTTGAATTCCAAATCAAATCCTATAAGGAGGATCGTGATTGGAGCTTTCCATAGATGATTTGGAGCATTTATGGCCCCCCTTAGCTAACTCAAAATGGTCTTTAAGTTAGGGGAGCATGACAGTCTAATATTCCTAGGGACACAAAGAAAGTTTTCCTCTAAGAACTGATCATCATCATATAAAAGCCATGAGGAGTGATGCCCTAAGAAGTTTTGTGTTAGAGTATAGTAAGCGAAGATCTTTTAATGGAAAATATGGGAGCCAGGATTGACTCGCAAGCATCAATAATATCGCATGATCAGTTGAAGGAGCTCCCAGCAAAGGCATTCTTGTGCGAAATAAAACAAAATATCGCCTAACATATTTTTATTTTTTTTCAAACATAGAATACATGCCAAGAGAAGTTAGTTATA